>NC_090652.1:140986472-141286472 GCF_040937935.1 Hyperolius riggenbachi | reverse complement strand
TGTAGTCTCTCTTCTCCTCAGCACAGAAAAGTAGATTGTGGTCAGCTATAGCCAAACAGCACATCTGTACAGCGCTAGATCACTGCAAAGTCACCCTAATGATCAAGCAATTGATCTTCACTATATCTATTGAAGAGAAGGTCCATACACTCTAGAAGGAGCAATGCATTGTATTATTCCACCCTCATGGTATGGTCTTGGATTACTGATCTACAGTGTGCAGGCTAAAAGGGACACTGTAGTGAGAGGTACATGGAGGTTGCCATATTTATTTACTATAAACAATGCCAATTTTCTGGAAGTCCTGCAGATCTGTTGGGGGTGTAGTAGTGTCTGAATTAAACAGCTGGAACAAGCATGTGGCTAATATGGCCAGACTTTAATTACAGCACCTGATGTTTATACTTGGCTTTATAAGGATATAAAAAAAAAAAAACACGCAGGGAGACCGGGCCGGAGGCAGCCAATGTGATGGTCTGGAAGCTCCTCACAAGGTATTCACAAAGGGTCGATTCAAGTCCCAATTCACATTGAACTACAAAACGGTCTGTTTAGCAGAAGGAAGTTAAAGGATCCCATGTTAATCAATAGGATGCATTCACATTGCTATGTTTGAACGGATTTGTTTGGTCTGTTCCGCTGAAAGGAGCACACGTTTAGGTCTGCAGCGATTTATCCGGATCGACGGATGCGTCCCATGGATCACGCGATCACAGAATGGATAGACATAGATGGAAAAACGATGCCTTTAAAAACTGATCTGTTGCACAGATCAGTTTTCCATCTGTGTCAGTGTGAACTGGGCCTAACACCCAGAGGCTGTACACCAGCCAAAATTGAGGCCGGCAAGGTCTGATCAGTGTCAGAGGTAATGTACTTGATGAAACCAAGAGCATCCAGGAGTACATCAGTAAGATGGCACCAAGATATGAGCTGTTGATAGAATACACGAATCAGCAGCAGACATAAAAGGAACACAAAGTACAGAAAGTGCCATGACAAGACACAAACCTATGTGCGACAGATAGCAGATGTAGCTGACATTAGGAAATCCTACCAGTGGGTGGAAAGGGCTGGACCCAAAGACATCATGAATCAGAGCAACACAAGCATAGGCACTGAGAAAAAAATCCTTGGAAGCAGGGGTCCACCACACTAGGCAGGACTCAAGCTGAAGACTGTATTAAGGACCCAGAGACAATTATTATTATTTATAAAGTGCCGACATCTTCCACAGCACTGTACAGAGTATATTGTCTTGTCACTTAACTGTCCCTCAGAGGGGCTCACAATCTAATCCCTACCATAGTCATATGTCTAGATCATGTGGTGTATGCATCATAGTATAGGGCCAATTTAGGGGGAAGCCAATTACCTTATCTGTATGTTTTTGGTATGTGGGATGAAACCTGAGTGTCCGGAGGAAACCTTCGCAGATACAGGGAGAACATACAAGCAGATAGTACCCTGGCTGGGATTCTAACCAGGGACCCAGCGCTGGTAGGTGAGAGTGTCAAGCATGCCATAGTGCTGCCCATGGTAAAATATAGTGGCAGGGCCTAAGATGCAATCAGGAGCAGCATATATTGAACGGTACAACCAAATAGCTGGCATGTGTAGGGGGAACATCTGCACAGTATTTGATCTATTCTACAACCTCCTAAAGCCCCATACCAACGCTGGTCTAGACTCAGCCGTGGTGGACGATAACAACTGCTATGGGCTAGAATCAGGCATCAGACCATCGTGTGTACAGCGGCCACATGGCGATCTCTGAAGATTCGGCACATCAGATCTTTAAAGCACTTTGTGTAATTATTTCATTGAGAAAACAGATTAATCATATAAGTGTGTGTGTGTGTGTCTGTGTGTGCCTGTGTGTGTCTGTGTGTCTGTGTGTCTGTGTGTGTCTGTGTGTGTCTGTGTGTGTCTGTGTGTGTCTGTGTGTGTCTGTGTGTGTCTGTGTGTGTCTGTGTGTGTCTGTGTGTGTCTGTGTGTGTCTGTGTGTGTCTGTGTGTGTCTGTGTGTGTCTGTGTGTGTCTGTGTCTCTGTGTCTCTGTGTCTGTGTGTCTGTGTGTCTGTGTGTCTGTGTGTCTGTGTGTCTGTGTCTCTGTGTCTCTGTGTCTCTGTGTCTCTGTGTCTCTGTGTCTCTGTGTCTCTGTGTCTCTGTGTCTCTGTGTCTCTGTGTCTCTGTGTCTCTGTGTCTCTGTGTCTCTGTGTCTCTGTGTCTCTGTGTCTCTGTGTCTCTGTGTCTCTGTGTCTCTGTCTGTGTGTGTAGATAGATAGATAGATAGATAGATAGATAGATAGATAGATAGATAGATAGATAGATAGATAGATAGATAGATAGATAGATAGATAGAAGAGAGAGCGATATGAGCCGGGTTCCTCTACTTCGGATTTGTTTTTCTATGCTTTTTCCTGGGATTTGTTGTAGCCACTCCT
This sequence comes from Hyperolius riggenbachi, assembly GCF_040937935.1. Classification (NCBI taxonomy): domain Eukaryota; kingdom Metazoa; phylum Chordata; class Amphibia; order Anura; family Hyperoliidae; genus Hyperolius; species Hyperolius riggenbachi. Next base: position 141,284,027 of record NC_090652.1, on the reverse strand, counting down.
CCAGCTCAGGTGTTACTGTTCTGAGTTTTCCTGCTACTGCTGGGACCACTTTGGTCCTCACTTTTCACATATTCTTTGGTTCACCATTTAGGCCCTAGTACTACTTCATCTTATCATACTCCTTCTTCCTGATGCTTCTGTGGGTTAGCACTGCTACAGTTATCATCAGTGTTGTCTTCTTATCTGCAACTATGATGTTTAGTTGATTGGCCATTACCTGTCTAGTTTTCTGGATTTGGAAATCCCAGAAGATTGTAGTTTTGTTATTTACCTTGACCTTTTGTGGAATTTTCCATTTGGACTTAAAGCAGACCTGAAATGAGAGGGATATGGAGGCTGCTATACAGGTCCTTCTAAAAAAAATTAGCATATTGTGATAAAGTTCATTATTTTCTGTAATGTACTGATAAACAGACTTTCATATATTTTAGATTCATTACACACAACTGAAGTAGTTCAAGCCTTTTATTGTTTTAATATTGATGATTTTGGCATACAGCTCATGAAAACCTAAAATTCCTATCTCAAAATATTACCATATTTCATCCAACCACTAAAAGAAAAGCGTTTTTTAAAACAAAAAAGTCAGCCTTCAAATAATTATGTTCAGTTATGCACTCAATACTTGGTCGGGAATCCTTTTGCAGAAATGACTGCTTCAATGTGGCGTGGCATGGAGGCAATCAGCCTGTGGCACTGCTCAGGTGTTATGGAGGCCCAGGATGCTTCGATAGTGGCCTTAAAGAGACTCTGTAACCTCAAAAACATCCCCTGGGGGGTACTCACCTCGGGTGGGGGAAGCCTCCGGATCCTAATGAGGCTTCCCACGCCGTCCTCTGTCCCACGGGGGTCTCGCTGCAGCCCTCCGAACAGCCGGCGACAGACCCGACTGTAAAATCAATATTTACCTTTGCTGGCTCCAGCAGGGGCGCTGTGGCTGCTTTCCGCTCCGAACTACATGGAAATACCCGATCTCAGTCGGGTCCGCTCTACTGCGCAGGCGCCGGAAACTTGCGCCTGCGCAGTAGAGCAGACCCAACGGCGATCGGGTATTTCCGTGTAGTTCGGAGCCGACAGCCGTCAGAGTGCCTGCGCAGGAGCCGGGAAGGTAAATAATGACGTCATCTTGTACAGAGGGCTGCAGCGAGACCCCCGTGGGACAGAGGACGGCGTGGGAAGCCTCATTAGGATCCGGAGGCTTCCCCCACCCGAGGTGAGTACCCCCCCAGGGGATCTTTTGATGTTACAGATCCTCTTTAAAGAGACTCTGAAGCGAGAATAAATCTCGCTTCAGAGCTCATAGTTAGCAGGGGCATGTGTGCCCCTGCTAAAACACCACTATCCCGCGGCTAAACGGGGGTCCCTTCACCCCCAAACCCACCCCCGCAAGACTTGGTCGTCAACTTGGTCGTGAATTTTTTCTTCCTGGAGGCAGGGCTAACGGCTGCAGCCCTGCCTCTAGTCGTGTCTATCAGACGCGCATCGCCGCCTCTTCCACGCCCCTCTCAGTGAAGGAAGACAGAGGGGCGGGGGAGAGGCGGAGGTACGCGTCTGATAGACGCACGGGAAGCAGGGCTGCGGCGGTTAGCCCTGCCCCAATGCGGAAGCGCTCCCCGGCTGTACGGAGGGGATTTGGGGGTGAAGGGACCCCCGTTAAGCTGCGGGATAGCGGCGTTTTAGCAGGGGCACGCATGCCCCTGCTATCTATGAGGTCTGAAGCGAGATTTATTCTCGCTTCAGACTCACTTTAACCACCCTGGCGTTCTATTAAGATCGCCAGGGCGGCTGCGGGAGGGTTTTTTTTAAATTAAAAAAAAACTATTTCATGCAGCCAACTGAAAGTTGGCTGCATGAAAGCCCACTAGAGGGCGCTCCGGAGGCGTTCTTCTGATCGCCTCCGGCGGCCAAAAGTAACACGGAAGGCCGCAATGAGCGGCCTTCCGTGTTTTGCTTACTTCGTCGCCATGGCGACGAGCGGAGTGACGTCATCCGACGTCCTGACGTCAGCCGCCTCCGATCCAGCCCTTAGCGCTGGCAGGAACTATTTGTTCCGGCTGCGCAGGGCTCAGGCGGCTGGGGGGACCCTCTTTCGCCGCTGCTCGCGGCAGATCGCCGCACAGCGGCGGCGATCAGGCAGTACACGCGGCTGGCAAAGTGCCGGCTGCGTGTGATGCACTTTATTTCATCAAAATCGGCCCAGCAGGGCCTGAGCGGCACCCTCTGGCGCTAATGGACGAGCTGAGCTCGTCCATACCGCTAAGGTGGTTAAGCTCATCCAGAGTGTTGGGTCTTGTGTCTCTCAACTTTCTCTTCACAATATCCCACAGATTCTCTATGGGGTTCAGGTCAGGAGATTTGGCAGGCCAATTGAGCACAGTTATACCATGGTCAGTAAACCATTTACCAGGTTTTGGCACTGTGAGCAGGTGCCAGGTCGTGCTGAAAAATGAAATCTTCATCTCCATACAGCTTTTCAGCAGATGGAAGCATGAAGTGCTCCAAAATCTCCTGATAGCTAGCTGCATTGACGCTGCCCTTGATAAAACACAGTGGACCAACACCAGCAGCTAACATGGCACCCCAGACCATCACTGACTGGGTACTTGACACTGGACTTCAGGCATTTTGGCATTTCCCTCTCCCCAGTCTTTCTCCAGACTCTGGCACCTTGATTTCCGAATGACATGCAAAAATTGCTTTCATCCGAAAAAAGTACTTTGGACCACTGAGCAATAGTCCAGTGCTGCTGCTCTGTAGCCCAGGTCAGGCGCTTCTGCCGCCGTTTCTGGTTCAAAAGTGGCTTGACCTGGGGAATGCGGCACCTGTAGCCCATTTCCTGCACACGCCTGTACACGGTGGCTCTGGATGTTTCTACTCAAGACTCAGTCCACTGCTTCCGCAGGTCCCCCAAGGTCTGGAATCGGTCCTTCTCCACAATCTTCCTCAGGGTCCGATCACCTCTTCTCGTTGTGCAGCGTTTTCTGCCACACTTTTTCCTTCCCACAGACTTCCCATTGAGGTGCCTTGATACAGCACTCTGGGAACAGCCTATTCATTCAGAAATTTCTTTCTGTGTCTTACCCTCTTGATTGAGGGTGTCAATGATGGCCTTCTGGTCAGCAGTCGGTCAGGCTGGGAGTTTTTAAAAGCCTCAGGAATCTTTTGCAGGTGTTTAGAGTTAATTAGTTGATTCAGATGATTAGGTTAATAGCTCGTTTAGAGAACCTTTTCATGATATGCAAATTTTTTGAGATAGGAATTTTGGGTTTTCATGAGCTGTATGCCAAAATCATCAAAATTAAAACAATAAAATGCTTGAACTACTTCAGTTGTGTGTAATGAATCTAAAATATATGAAAGTCTGTTTATCAGTATATTACAGAAAATAATGAACTTTATCACAGTATGCTAATTTTTTGAGAAGGACCTGTATTCCTGTTATTTAAAACAATGCCTATTGCCTGGCTGTCTTGCTGATCCTCTGCCTCTAATATGTCTAAGTCATTGACCATGAACAAGTTTTTTAACCTCCTTGGCGGTAATGACGAGCTCAGGGCGCCGCTCAGGCCCCGCTGGGCCGACTTTGATATTTTTTTTTAAACACGCAGCAAGCACTCTGCTTGCTGCGTGTTTACACCAATCGCTGCCGATGCGCCGCTACCCGCTGTGTCATACGCGCCCCCCCCCCCCCGGGACCCCGTGCGCAGCCTAGCCAATCAGTGCCAGGCAGCGCTGAGGGGTGGATTGGGACTCTCGATGACGTCATGACGCCATCACGATCGTCGCCATGGCAACGGGGAAGCCCTAAAGGAAATCCCGTTCAGAACGGGATTTCCGGATGGGCTTGATCGCCGGCGGCGATCGGAAGTGTGGGAGTGACGCCACAGGGAGGGAGGAATAATGTAGCTAGCGCTAGGCTAGCTACATGATTTACAAAAGAAAAAAAAAAAACACACAAAATAGTGCTGCACCGCCACCCTGGCGCATTTAATAGAACGCCAGGGTTATAATCTACTTGAAGAGCAAAGAACAATTCATCTATATTCACCAATTTAAACAAGCAAGGTACAATGCGCTCTTCCTCATTTCTTCAAAGTTTAACAAAATAAATACAAAACAAAAATAACCCCCCCAAAGAAAAAAAAATCCCAACCTCCTCCTCACATTCCACAAAACAGATTCTTCCTCATATCTATTCCTCAATATAACGCATAGAGAGATTCCCTCCCACAAAATACATTCTCTATTCTTTAAAAAGGCTCCACCTCCTACATCCTCACCATGGTTCCGATATTTAAAATAAAATGTAAACAGCAAAAGCCAACATCTTATAATCCCCCCCCACCACCACCACCAACCTTTACCCCATGAATATTTGCAGACCCCCAAACAGTACACAAAAAAAATTCTAAAGTCAAAATAAATAAAACAGGTCATATGGGCAGGTTTTCCGCGCATGCACAGACCTGTCACGCCGGCCGCCGTGATGACGCAAAGCGGCCAGCTTGATGATGCATTGCATTATTAACCAAGAAGAGCGGCCCAACACCAGGCCCGGGTGTCGTCTGGTGACACCGCTAACGGGGGGGCCGGCGGAGGCTGAAGGAGAGGGGCCAGGAGGACGCCATGGTACCTCGTCGCCTACCATGAGCTGGAAGAAGCCCCAGGTAAGTGTATTCTTTTAAATTGGGGCACTCCTCGGAGCCCTTTAAAAATATTCGCTATTTTGTGTGCCTGCAGCTCCACACCTCCGTTTGCATCCTTTATCTATCTGGCAGAAAAAATTATATTCCTTTCTCTCAAGCTACCTTCCAACAGCTATGATTAAGGAGCCATCTTCGGGGGCGTGGCTATTCACGCAGACTGAGCGGTCGCTGGTTCTCGGAGCTCCTGATCTCCTTTTGCCTACCCGGCTAAAAATCCTACTTTTTACCCTCTGAAACACCCTGCCAGCCGGCGGAACAACTCCTGATACCGGTGAGGTGACTATGCCGAAGTGAGGGACCGGTGCGGACCAGCCGGAGAGGAAACAAAAAATAGCCAAGTCACGCGGCATTCAAACCAGCGCCATCTTGCCCTCAGCTAAAGTGAAGGCCACACAAACTACAGCCCCGATGGCGGCAGAAGAGCAACCCGACTTCACTCAACTCATGGCGGCTATAACAGCATGCAAAGACCTAATAAGCTCTACGAGTGATACCTTGGGCACTAAAATAGATTACTTACAATCTCAGATGACGACTCTGCGCCAAGACGTCTCCAATGTCCGAAATCGGCTAACTCAAGCGGAGCAGCGTATAAGCGATATTGAGGACTCCAACGCCACTCAGAAGGCGACCACAGCCGACCTGGTGAAAAAAGTTAAGCGTCTGGAAGATAGGATCGAAGACTCCGAAAACCGCAACAGGCGCAGTAACATACGCATAATGGGCCTCCCGGAGGGCAGCGAGGGAGATGAGCCAGTATCTTTTATCACGTCCTTGCTTAGACGCCTCATGCCTGAGGCTCACTTCTCCTCGTGCTTTGTGGTGGAGCGGGCGCACCGCATACCGTCCAAACCTCTTCCTCCAGGCTCCCCAGCTCGTTCCTTCATATTCAAGCTTCTCAACTTCCAGGACAGGGATGCGGTTCTCCGCGAAGCCAGGAAACTACAAGATATCCACTTCGAGAACGCCCGCTTGATGTTCTTCCCGGACTTCGCTCCGGAGACTCAGAAGCGGAGGAAAACCTTGGAGTCGGTGAAACCCCGGCTCCGCAAGAAAGGGCTACCTTATGCCATGCTCTTCCCGGCGCGCCTGAGAGTGCAAGACGGGGAAACCATCCGCTTTTTTAACACCCCTGAGGACGCCTCGACTTGGCTGGACACCCTTCCTGCCTGACAGGGGAATACGAATGCTGCAGTTTGCTTCTCCGGTCCGTCGGCCTGGTCCTCTAAGACTGCCTAATATCTGATGGGGTCGCAGTGAGTACTGTATGCAAGGTTATTACCCTTTGATCCTCCCAGGGCCTAGTACATAAATTAACACTTTCCGAACTCCAGCTTCTGGACGGACTTGAATATTTGTTTTTCCACGTGTACACTCCCTGACCCCCTCCCTTGCGCCACTGCAGTACCCCTTCCCTCACCGGCCGAACTGTTTCGCTCTTCATGGAGTGAAGTTGACCGAGGCCTATCCCCACTTCTCACCGCCGCCTTTAGTCAACGGCTAGTCTGCACTCTCGGAAGTGCAAAGCCACCTAAGTCTAGTATAGTTAAGGGCTAAAGCTTCAGCTAGTTAGAAGGTTGAGGCAGGGTGGGTTAGGGCTTCAGGAAATGGAGATGATGTTCCAATCTCCATGGGTTGTATATATTATGTTCATTGTATATTTGTTTGTGCGTCCCTTTTACTGCAGCAGCTCAGATCACCCAGGGTTTTTCCCTCCCCAAAGGTTTAAACTCTACTTGGTACAAAGGATTCCTACTTGTATGCAATGTCTCTGATCCCTGCTGAACTGAAGGTGATCCTTTGGAATGTCAGAGGTCTTAATGACAAAATAAAAAGAGCTCTTGTTTTCTCCTTCATGCGTAATTATCAACCAGACATCACTGTCCTTCTGGAGACTCATCTCACGGGTAGCAGGGTCCTATCATTAAAAAAACCCTTCATCTCCGCATACTACTCCTCCACTTTTTCAAATTACGCGCGTGGTGTATCTATTTTAATTCACAAAAAATGCCCCTTTCAATTACTCCACCTAAAAATAGATACTTTTGGCAGATATGTAATCATACACGCCATGGTACATGGTATGGAGATGAACATTATAGGCTTATACCTTCCACCCCCTGCTGACATTCAGACTCTCCAAGATATTCTGGAGCACATTAACAAATGGCCCTCATGTAAGACCCTGTTATGCGGGGACTTTAATATGGTGATTTCTCCCCAGAAGGACAGATTGTCACCCTCTAGTAGAGACTCGCTAATACTTAAACACTGGATTGAGTCTCTAGGTCTGGTGGACATTTGGAGGGAAAGATTTCCTCGTGAAGGTGGTTATACATGCCACTCCACTACACATCAAACCCTTTCTCGAATTGACATGTTCCTTTCTTCTCCTGACCTGGCCCCTGGGGTGTCGGGTCTCAGGCTCCTCCCTAGGGGTGTCTCGGATCATGCCCCCCTGGAGCTAGCCATTAGAACAGAGAACTTTCATTCCAGACCTGTCTGGAGGCTCTCTCCCAGGTGGCTAAACAGCATGTTCGTGGAAGAGGTGACTAAAGTCCCCCTTCAGAGATACTGGCGAGAAAATGAAGAATCCGCTACAACAAGTGTGGTGTGGGATGCATACAAGGCCGTCGTGTAGGGCTCTTTTACTGCAGGAATTAAATATGCAAGAGGCCAAACTAGAATGTTGCTTACTAACGCGGAAGAGGTTGCTAAAAAGGCTGAGGCCACTTATATCTCTACCCAAACCTCAGATTCCTACTCTGCATGGCAAATAGCCCTCTCTGCCCTTAAACATAGACAAGTTAACTGTGCGCAGTCAGCTCTTAAGCTTAAATCAGTCCGTATTTACGAACAAGGGGACAACACAGGGAGGTTGCTAGCGCATCTTATAGGTCAAGAAAGATTTATCCCACATATATCTACAATTCTCGACCATAATGACCAACCTATCCATGATGCTCTGGCGATAAATCAGCTTTTTAGGGAATACTACACGGCCTTGTATGCATCCTCTGCCCATTACCCTGATGCTATGCTATCTGAATTCTTAAATGGTATCCATTTCCCTAAACTATCTCCCTCTGAGAGGGAATACCTTGATGGGGACATCTCCAGGGAGGAGCTGGATGCTGCCTTGGATCTCATGCCAACAAATAAATCCCCTGGTACTGATGGCCTCCCTCTGGAATTCTTTAAAAAAAACAGGGGAATACTCTCTTCCCGCTTACTCCAGGTGTTTCACCTCCCACACTCAGGTAAACCTCTACCAAACTCGATGGCTGAAGCGCTGATAGTTATAATCCCTAAACCAGGCAAGGACCCTACCAAATGCTCGTCGTATAGACCTATCTCGCTTCTAAACACGGACTATAAATTACTAGCCAAAATACTATCTGTTAGAGTGAACAGGGTTTTATCGACCTTAATTCACCCGGACCAGTCTGGTTTTGTTCCCGGGAAGGGAACTGACATAAACATCAGACGACTAATGACAAACCTCAGTATAAAACATGACAATTGCGGCTCGAGAATGATTGCGTCCCTCGACGCTGAAAAAGCGTTCGACTCAGTGGAATGGACGTTTCTTTTTGAAGTTCTCCGACGCTTTGGTTTTGGGCCTAAGTTCATAAAATGGATTCAGGCACTATACCTTTCCCCAACGGCCAGTGTTAAAACCGGCTTGCATGTTTCAAATACCTTTAACCTAGGCAGGGGGACGAGGCAGGGCTGCCCCCTGTCTCCTTCCCTTTTCGCATTGGCAATAGAGCCCCTGGCTATCCAGATTAGAGCTAACAGCGAGATCAAAGGCCTACGAGTGAGTGGTATGCAAGAAAAAATTTCCTTGTACGCAGATGACCTTCTCCTTTATCTAAATGATCCTGGCCCTTCCCTGGAGATGTCCCTTGAGGTTATACAAAAATTTGGCCTTTTCTCGGGCCTAAAGATCAACTGGTCCAAGTCTCTTGTCCTTCCTATCGACCCCGCTCCCCCTCCTCCTGGTAAGCAATCCCAACTAACATGGGTATCCGAAATAAAATATTTGGGAATCAGGTTCACCACTAATGTCTTAGACTTCCAGAAACTAAACCTAACTCCTGCTCTGGCAATCCTCAGGGACAAATGCAAGGCGTGGCGTAGCCTCCCGCTTACCCTACTAGGCAGAGCAAACGCTATAAAGATGAATCTCCTCCCTAAATTTACTTACATATTCCGCAACTCCCCAGTCACTATTCCAAACAAACTGTTTAAAGAAATAGATACCTCTGTTATATCCTGCCTTTGGGATGCCAAAACCCCCAGAATTGCACTTAAAACTCTGCAGCTGCCAAAGGAGGCGGGTGGGATAGGCCTCCCGGTATTTAAGTTTTACTATTGGGCCGCAATACTAGTAACTGTCAGGTGGTGGTTCTCCCGCTCTATAGACAACCCTGCCACGGCTCTCGAGGCGGCAGTCCTGGGCTCTCACACGGCTCTCGCCAGTTTACCTTACAGAGGTACCAAATGCTCCCCCAAGCTTACACACTCAATGAAAACTGTAATCCTAGTCTGGGACACAGTCAAAAAATTCCAGTCCTCTCCGGGACAGGTGTCCCTGTATCTGCCCCTCTGGAACAATACTTCCCTCCCTCATTTTGCCTCGAAACCTGACCCTTCGGTCTGGGCTGACAGAGGTATCTATAGACTTAAAGATCTTCTAGAAGATAATCAATTATTAACTTTTGACCAACTCAAGTCCCAATACCAACTCACGAACAAATACTTCTTCAGATACCTTCAGCTACGCCACGCCTTTCAAGCCCAATTCCCAACCTCCGATCCCCCAATGCTGGTGTCCACCTTCCCAATAGAATTTAAGACTGCCCTCAAAGAGCTCCCAAAGGCCTTATCTACTCTATATAAAACCATTCTCCCTCTCTCCTCCCCTTCCATGACTAAGCTCTATGATAAATGGAAAACTGATATTCCGGACCTAGAACTACCTGAATGGGATAAAACTCTTCAGAGTACGTTCAGCTATTGTATCTCTGCCAGGAATAAAATGATTGCACTTAAGCTTCTTCACTGGGCATATATCTCCCCGGCTAAACTTCGCTTCTACAATGCTCAAGCCCCTTCCTCCTGTGCCAGATGCGGATTTTCGGATGCTGGTTTTATGCATGTACTGTGGTCCTGTCCCAGCCTTTCATGCTTCTGGTCAGAGATAGGTCAATGGATCTGCAAATTATTTCCAAAGGCCTCTATTCCCCCCAACCCTAAGCATTACATACTGGGGGTAATCAATGACCACATCAAGGCTGCCCCTAAACAAACCCTATATCGCAGTCTCCTCTTCTATGCTAAAAAACGTATTACCCTCCACTGGAACCAATCTAAACCGCCCTCAATCTCTGACTGGCACACATATGTTAATAAAGAACTCCTCATTCTCAGAGAGGTATACGAAAAAAGAGGAGCTAATAAAAAATTCGAGAAAATCTGGTTCCGCTGGTTAGATATTAATGAGATTAATTTCTGTTGAGGGGCTCTTCTTCCTTTCAGGATTCATCACTACCAAGCCAAGACTCCTTTCTGCAATCCTATCACGGGGGGGGGGGGGGGGGGGGGGGGTTGCTCTGTTCTGCTGCAGCTGTTATGATATGTGTATCTGTATAAGTTGTTCTAAGCCGTCTGTTTCGGCTTTGTTGTTAAAATACAAAATACAATAAAATTTGTCTTTAAAAAAAGGAGCCATCTTCTGCTCCGATACGCGTGAGCTTTTACTTGTAACACTGACATGGAGTAACAGAATAAAGATTTTTTTCACTTTACCCTACCCTACCATCTGGTGCAGCGGGATTTTTTACCATTACTCTTGGTTTGCAAAAGTATTCGTCCCCCTTGAAGTTTTCTATATTTTGTCATATTACTGCCACAATCATGAATCAATGTTATTGGAATTCCATGTGAAAGACCAATACAAAGTGGTGTACATGTGAGAAGTGGAACGAAAATGATACATGATTCCAAACATTTTTTACAAATCAATAACTGCAAAGTGGTGTGTGCGTAATTATTCGGCCCCCTTTGGTCTGAGTGCAGTCAGTTGCCCATAGACATTGCCTGATGAGTGCTAATGACTAAATAGAGTGCACCTGTGTGTAATCTAATGTCAGTACAAATACAGCTGCTCTGTGACGGCCTCAGAGGTTGTCTAAGAGAATATCGGGAGCAACAACACCATGAAGTCCAAAGAATACACCAGACAGGTCAGGGATAACGTTATTAAGAAATTTAAAGCAGGCTTAGGCTACAAAAAGATTTCCAAAGCCCTGAACATCCCACGTAGCACTGTTCAAGCGATCATTCAGAAATGGAAGGAGTATGGCACAACTGTAAACCTATCAAGACAAGGCCATCCACCTAAACTCACAGGCCGAACAAGGAGAGCACTGATCAGAAATGCAGTCAAGAGGTCCATGGTGACTCTGAACGAGCTGCAGAGATCCACAGCTCAGGTGGGGGAATCTGTCCATAGGACAACTATTAGTCGTGCACTGCACAAAGTTGGCCTTTATGGAAGAGTGGCAAGCAGAAAGCCATTGTTAACAGAAAAGCATAAGTCCCGTTTGCAGTTTGCCGCAAGCCATGTGGGGGACACAGCAAACATGTGGAAGAAGGTGCTCTGGTCAGATGAGACCAAAATGAAACTTTTTGCCCAAAATGCAAAACGCTATGTGTGGCGGAAAACTAACACTGCACATCATTCTAAACACACCATCCCCACTGTCAAATATGGTGGTGGCAGCATCATGCTCTGGGGGTCCTTTTCTTCAGCAGGGACAGGGAAGCTGGTCAGAGTCTATGGGAAGATGGATGGAGCTAAATACAGGGCAATCTTGGGCCACATGCACACATCAGACCATAGTCTTTTGAAAATGAAAGATCACAGACCAATTTTACCCCCTTCCATGTAGTATGAGAGCCGTACCTACACAGTCTATTCTATGGAGCTGAACTCCCCATCAGATAAAAATCTTTGCAAGATGTTGCTCACAAAGATGCTGTAGACATTCAAAAGATCAGTATCTGCAAAAGATCTGTTCCTGCAAAAGATCCGTTCCTGCAAAATGCATTCATAGTCTATGAGATCTGCAGATCATCATACACACCTTGTTTAACAGACATTCATCTGCAGATCAGATTCACCAGGATGGATTTTTAGATCTGCAGATGACTGTCAGATCTGCAGATGAATGTCAGTTAAACAAGGTGTGTATGAGGATCTGCAGATCTCATAGACTATGAATGCAATTTGCAGGAACGGATCTTGTGCAGGAACAGATATTTTGCAGATACTGATCTTTTGTGTCTGTACAGCATCTGTGTGTGTAGCATCTTGCAAAGATTTCTGTCTGATGGGGAGTTCAGCTTCATAGAACAGACTGTGTAGGTATGGCTCTCATACTACATGGAAGGGGGTAAAATTGGTCTGTGATCTTTCATTTTCAAAAGACTATGGTCTGATGTGTTTATGAGCCTTTGGAGTCTGCAAAAGACTTGAGACTGGGGTGGACATTCACCTTCCAGCAGGACAACGACCCTAAACATAAAGCAAGGGCAACATTGGAATGGTTTAACAAAAAAAAACATCCATATGTTAGAATGGCCCAGTCAAAGTCCAGATCTAAATCCAATCAAGAATCTGTGGCAAGATCTGAAAACTGCTGTTCACAAACACTGTCCATCTAATCTGACTGAGCTGGAGCTGTTTTGCAAAGAAGAATGGGCAAGGATTTCAGTCTCTAGATGTGCAAAGCTGGTAGCGACATACCCTAAAAGACTGGCAGCTGTAATTGCAGCAAAAGGTGGTTCTAAGAAGTATTGACTCAGGGGGCTGAATAATTACGCACACCCACTTTGCAGTTATTTATTTGTAAAAAATGTTTGGAATCATGCATGTTTTTCATTCCACTTCTCATGTGTACACCACTTTGTATTGGTCTTTCACGTGGAATTCCAATAAAATTGATTCAGGTTTGTGGCAGTAATATGACAAAATGTGTAAAACTTCAAGGGGGCTGAATACTTTTGCAAACCACTGTAATTCCAGCAATTTTATTTGTGACAATAAAGCTGTAACTTTCTCATTATATTCTCTCTTTTTCCTGGCTCCCAAAAGAAATGAAACCCCCTTACCACTGCCTTATGGGCCTGCCATACTATGCCCTTGTCCATGCCTTCCAACTCGTTCTTATCAAAATATTCCAATAGTGGATTTTTAATCTTGTCTTTAACGATTTCAGCCGCCCGGACGTGATGCTCACGTCCAGGCGGCTGCTCTGCTGCGGTGCCACACTTTGACGCCCTCCCGCGCCCCCGTGCTGTCCCCCGGTAGCCCTGGGATCAGTGAACGGGAACATGGTTCCCGATCACCGATCCATGTCCCTAGCAGAAAAACCCAAGCGCTCTTACTAGAGGCTTCAGTCTTTCTGCAAATAAAATTTTCCGCGTCCCCCTTGTGCATCCGGTTAGCAAGAAGCACAAGGAGGAAAAAAAAAAAACTCAAGGTGGCCATCTTGTGGCCAAATAGTAAAACTGCATCTACAAATTTTTTACATTACAATTTGCACATATAATAATATTAAAAATTAACTGTTTATTTCCCACACCAAAATATTACCCAAATACAATTTTTAATGGAAAAAAATATTACAATACAAAAAAACAAAACAAAACAAAACCACAAATAGTTACCTAAGGTTCTGAACTTTTAAAATATGCATTTGAAGGGGGTATACTACGAACATTTTTTAAATTATAAGCTTGTAAATGGTGATGGACGCAAAACGGAAAAAATGCACCTTTATTTCCAAATAAAATATTGGCGCCATACATTGTGATAGGGACAAAATGTAAATGGTGTCATAACCGAGACAAACGGGCAAATAAAACACATAGGTTTTAATTATGGTAGCGTGGATTAATTTAAAGCTGTAATGGACAAAAACTGAGAAATAATGATTTTTTTTCAATTTTTTTCTTATTAATCCTGTTAAAATGCATTTATAAAAAAATAATTCTTAGCAAAATGTACCACCCAAGGAATGCCTAATTAGTGGTGGAAAAAAACAAGATATAGATCAATAAATTGTGTTTAGAAGTGTTAAAGTTATTTGCGAATGAATGGGAGGTAAAAATTGCTCTGATGCATAAGGTGAAAAATCCCCGTGGGCTGAAATGGTTAAGTTCCATATCATCTAAAAGATTGCAATTGAGTCTCTAATGCCAATCACGCCTACTTCTCGCCATTAGGTCTAAATCAAACCACAAAGGGGCATGATCCAAAATAGTGATACTAACGCTGTCAAAAAATACTGATCCAAAAATAACATATCTATCCTATATACACCTTATGGACATTCAAAAAAAAAAGAAAAATTCTTCACAGAAGGAAAAAATAATTCCATACATCTACAAGATGTAAACCCTCTGTGACCTTTTTTATTGATTTATTAGCTACTGCTGAAAAGGCCCTAGAACCCAATGACACATCCATCTTAGGAACTGAAACCCAATTGCAATCTCCACCAAAAATCAGACACCCTTCCCTAAAGGTGCGTACACACATGCGACTATAGTCGTTTGAAACGATCGTTCCCCGATCATTTAAAACGACGATCGTTTGAAAAAAAGCAGCCAACGACCATTAAGTCTAACGACGGACGAGCTAGATCGTTCAAAACGAACGATCTAGCTTGGCGGATTTTTCCCAACGACGATCGTTTGCAAAAGTAGTACATCGTTGGAAACGATCGTTTGTACTAGGCTTGACATGCGCATTTCACTATTTCTCGATGGAACTTTTCATTTTTATGCGCAAGCTCAATAGTTGCTTTTACGAGATGTAACGTTCGTTCTAACGATCAGATCGTTACACACCTTTTAAAACTAACTTTACTTAGGTCGTTCTTTCATCAATTAAAAGTTTGTTTGTCGGTCACAACGAACGATTGTTGTCGCATGTGTGTACGTAGCTTCAACCCCTCCAACTGTTCAAAAAACGATCTAAAAAAGTACCCTGGGACCTATTAGGTGCATAAATATTAACAAAAGTATACATTTGACCTAATAATTGACCTTTCAAAAAATACATCTAACCATCTCATCACTCTTCTGGTCTAAAAAAACAAAATGGCAGTTCTTACCTACCGCATTTGCAACCCCTTTAGCCTTTTTTATCGGAGAATTTGAAAAACAAACAAACTATCAAACATAGACAAGGGCATACTCGGCCTATTTTCCCCACAAAAATGAGTTTCCTATTAAAAAAAAAAAAAATCTGAGGTTTGTTTCTATGCAACTCCATCCACAATTTTCCTCTCTTAACTGGAGAACCTAAACCCTTAACATTGTAAGAGAGAATCCTTAAATTATCACCCCCCTGAGACATCCAACGTACAATCCATAATCTATCTTGAGGAGACCAGAAGGAGAAGAAAAAAGAAAAAACAATACATAAAGAACACAAAACAAACCTATCCTCTCAGGATATCCTCCAGAGAACCCCGTTCTCCAAATCTCCAAACCCATAGAAAACCCCATGAGAGAAATCTGAGAAGACACAGCAGTCACCCCCCATCACCTCCCCCACACCAGATTCATCTAATTAACCTTCCCAAATTAAACATATATTACTCAATTGTACAATATCAACAATACAGAGAAAAGAATACTCTTTTTCCTTTCTCTTTTTTGCATCCGGATAGGTGGCAGAAGCAGAAACATGGTCCTGACATCACACTGTGAAGGGGGTATCAGCTACTGATTGGGATGAATTTCAATTCCTGGTTACAGTTTCCCTGTAGCCTCCCTGGCGGTAAGCCCGACCTGAGCACGGGCTGTGATCTCCATGTGCGCAGCGGTAAGCCCGTGCTCAGGTCAGGCTGTCAGGAATCTGCCTCCTGCTGTGCTGAACTGGGTCCCGCGCGTGATCAGCGCTGCCAGCGGGACCCAGTTTTCTCCCTCCGAACCTTTTGTTCTACTTTTTTGGCCGCCGGGATCCCCAAGTCCCCACTATTCTTCCAGGGACCCGGCGGCCAATCATTGCGCGGTGGAGGCAGGGGCGTCGTGACGTCAACGCGGCGGGGACGGGGCTATTTTTTAAAATGGACCTGAAGAGGTCCAGAATAAGTGTGAAAGAAAAGACCACCATCCTCCGCTTCCTGTATCCGGCGGTACCGGGTCCCGTAGTTTCGGCCAGTCGGCCGCAGGACGCGGCCAATTGTCCGCATCACAGGGGATCCCGGCATACACTTACGCGTGCAGCTGCATACTGAGCAGCTCATGCGGACAATTGGCCGTGTCCGCCGGAAGTGACGGGACCCGGTACCACCGATACAGGAAGCGGTGGACGGCGGCGTGGGGGCGATCCATGCGTATGGGGCTGGAAGAAGCCCCAGGTATGTATAAAAGCTTTTTCTGTTTTTAAAGAGAGTTCCTCTCTGGTTCCCTTTAAACATTGTAGTATTGTCAGGAAAGTTTAAAAGATAATCCCTTCCTGGGAAGGAGAAAACAATCTTTTGGAGAGTATGAAAGATTGCTTATGAAAGCATTTCATTTCCTTCTATTTTTTTCTAGTATTCCAGTCCTAGCAAGCACAAAAAAATATATTACAGAAAGTTTTATGGCTCAGAATTCAAAAAGAATTTGCCTGAGGCGAGAGTGATATGGAGCCTGCCATATGTATTACCTTTTAAAAAATACCAATTGCCTGGCAATCCTGTTGATCTTCTGAAATCACAACCCTGAAACAAGCAAGAGACTAATTCAGTCAAACTCAAGTCAGAGAACCAGACCTGCATGCTTATTCAGGGTCACGTGGCCAGAAGAGTTCTGCGCAAGTGCAGTTACAGTCTTAAAGAAATGGAAGAATCAGGAGGTGTGCACAGCCAAGACCATGCATATGATGTAAACCACGCCCGAGCCAAGTCATGGACTTTACAGGTCTAACGGCGGCACAACCAAGAGAATGGCAAGAGAAGAGACAGACTGCAGAAGGCTAAAAGATGTCCCAGCTAAATAAAAATCCTTTTTACCCATCCATCTCAGGCACACTTTAACAATTACCTCTCAATTACGGCCAAATGTGAACTTCCAGAAATAAATGTAAGCACAATTTGCACTTATTTTGTAACCTGGAATCTGTACCTAGTATCTCACTACAGTTAGCTCAGGTATTTCCTCTTCCTGCATGCGCAATTACATGCACAAAGCATGAGGTCCTCTTAGTGATGTTTCCAAATCTGCAATAATCAACTGACTGGTAGCAACATGGACACTTTCCCGTTCACAGATTGTTTGGATCATGACTTTGTCACTGTGTGTGTTCAGGATGACGTGAAACGTACCTGCCGGCCACAGAGGGTGCTTTATATCATACGGGGAGTCCAGTGCAGTGAGAGGCCCATCACACCTCACAAACAAAGTCTAATCTGTAGTAACGATCCATTTGAGAAAGGGCCTTTGCCCGAAACGTTGTGCTTATCTGTATGACCACTATGCACAAATAAATATTTTGCTGGAAATCACTCCTTGAAGGGTTGAGTCCTATGTGGATCGTTACTACAGATTGTGTTCAGGATGAAGCTACATAGTTTGAAATAAAACTTGACATTGACCCTATTAATGTGTAGAGTTGAACCGAAGATATGGTTAACTGTTTAACAAAGCTGGAGTACCACTTTAATACATACTGTGCCACTGACCTAGAATAAGTATACAAATGAGGTGTCCTCATATTTGATGCAGGTATGCAAGCGAATGCAGAGAGGCCTAAGAATATGTGGGCAAGCCAGTCAAATATTTTGTTTGAGTTCCAGACTTTACATACAGTGTGATCAGGTACTAACTGTCCCAAACTGAAGCTATCTGAAAACATTAATCTGGGCTACAACAATATTATTTGTGCACGGCTTATCCCAGGCCCATGTTTCCCAAGCGCTCTCAAGGTGGGTACACACATCAGATAAAAGTCTTTTAAAATGAAAGATCACAGACCAATTTTACCCCCTTTCATGTAGTATGAGAGCATACTCTACAGTCTATTCCAGTGTTTCTCAACTTTTTCGGCCCAAGTACCCCCTACCGCAATTCAGTTCCAGCCAAGTACCCCCCCACGTGTATAATATATATATATATATATATATATATATATATATATATATATATATATATATATATATATATATATATATATATATATATATATATACATATATACACACATACACGCGCGCGCACACACACGCACACACACGCACACTTATACCGCATATATACCGCACCGCAGGTATAGGTGCCCCCAGTATAGATAGATAGCCAGGTATAGGTGCCCGCCCCCAGTATAGGTGCTCTCAGTTTAGCTAGGTATAGGTGCCCCCAGTATAGCCAGGCATGGGTTGGTGCCCACAGTATATATAGGTATAGGTGTCCTCATAGCTAGGCATGGGTGCCCCTAGTATAGCCAGGCATGGGTGCCCCCAGTACAGCCAGGATTGGGTGTCGTCCAGTATAGCCAGGCATGGGTGCCCCACAGTATAGCAAGGCATGGGTGCCTCCCAGTATAGCCAGGCATGGGTGCCCTTAGTACAGCCTGGCATGGATGCCCCCAGTATAGCCAGGTATAGGTGCCCCCAGTATAGTTAGGTATAAGTACCCCCAGTATAGCCAGTCATGGGTGCCCTTAGTACAGCCTGGCATGGATGCCCCCATGATAGCTAGGCATGGGTGCCTACAGTTTAGTTAGGCATGTGTGCCCAAAGTATAGCCAGGAGGGGATGCAGCGCAAAACGGGGGAGCATGCCCACACATAGCGGCGGGGAGGGGGGTCCACTCCCCCCCTCCCTCACCTTGGACTCCCCCGTCAGTGCTTCCCCCTCCGACACGCATTAATAGCAGGCAGTGGTGGCGGCATGGTAAAAGGAACGCACACTTACTTCTGCGTTCCATGCCGGAGGTCCGATCTTCTCTGAGCCTGACACTACTTCCTGATAAACAGGAAGTAGCGTCATCGCTGAGAGAGAAGGACCTCTGGCGTGGAACGCGGAAGTAAGTCCGCGTTCCTTTTACCATGCCGCCGCTGCTATTAATGCGTGTCGGAGGGGAAGCGCTGACGGGGGAGTCCAAGGTGAGGGTGGGGGGGAGTGGACCCCCCTTCCCGCCGCTATGTGTGGGCATGCTCCCCCGTTTTGCGCTGCATCCCCTCCTGGCTGCGTACCCCCAGCTATGGTCTCGCGTACCCCCTGGGGTACGCGAACCGCGTGTTGAGAAACACTGGTCTATTCTATTGAGCTGAACTCCCCATCAGATAAAAATCTTTGCAAGACGCTGTACACAAAGATGCTGTACACATGCAAAAGATCAGTATCTGCAAAAGATACTTCAGCCAACAGACTATGCCTGTATCTGCAGACAAGCGAATGAAGCTCTACCTATGTGAACACAACCTAACAAGGTAGCCCTCCTGCCATGTACAAAGACACATAGGGCTTGATTCACTAACCGGCGCATTAGCGCCGGAGTGAAGAGCCATTTAGTGCCCGAAATGTAGCTTTGCGGGCACTAATAGCCGCACAAAGTTACATCGCACACAGCCCAGTTCGCGCGCAGCTGGTGTGTGTGTGTGAGAGAGAGAGAGAGAGAGAGAGAGAGAGAGATGTGTGTGTTATTACTACAACCTAGCAGTTTGTGTTAGCTGAACTTCCATATGGACTTTCTCCCTGGCTCACCTCCAACAAGGGCTGTGGAGTCAACCCTTCATAAAATAATAAGAAAGCTGATGCTCTACAAGTGGTGTAAGGATGATCCTGTAAAGCACACTGTACACTGCATTGTAATAAAGCACACTTGAACACCATTGCACTAGCAGTTCATATATGCAGTCAGCCCTCTCCTCTCCCCAAACACTCACCACTCATTGTCCCCACTTCTGACACTTCAGGTAAACAAACAGCACTGACAGGAGACCGGAAAGTGCAACTCCTCCCTTTCAATACTAAAACCCATAGACAGGCTCAGGAACACAGGAGAGCTGGAGCAGTCTATACACGCAGCAGGGGGGTGAGGTTACACTATTAGAGCAGTATACACGCAATCTCCAGGAAAACAAATATTTCTACAACTATACGTAGCTTGAGCATGCTATTCTATCCAAGAAGTCTACATGTCTATCCCTACAAATTGATCTTTTAGTAAAGAAAAAAAAAACGATTTCTTTCGCTTTGAAAACACCCTCGCACTAATGGTATGTTCAGTACAGAAAGGAAATGAAGCGACGGTATCATGTGAGGCAGCCAGTCCCACGTGACTGAATTCAGGGAAGCCCCTGGTTGTCCTGGCGACACTTTAACCAATCATCTCTGTAGACAGGTGTGTGGGCTTCGAATAGGCGGGGTCAGGCGAAGAAGCAGCATGTTTCAATATTGTTTTGCAGTGAGAAATTGCAGCGACTTCTGCACAGTGCACAGTATGGATAATTAGCAGGAAACAGCTGGTGTGCTGCAGGGGGAGCTTGCTAACTACACTGATCAGAGATGAGACCGTCCGTCTTTGCGACCGAAGGAGAGAAGGGAGAGTTACTTGGTGTCAGCTGTGCGGCATCTTCCCAGCCGCTGCCGTGTCACTGATCAGACCTCCTGCAGAAGTGTGGCATGCAGCGGCACTACAGCTGGAGGAAGCCATGTGTGCTGGGATCATGTAATTCATCTATTCCTGGGAAGCAGCGTGGGGTCGCAGGAGGGAGGGGAGCAGCCTTTCTCCAGGCAGGACAGGGGGGCTGAACCAAGCATTACAGTGTGACTGAGAAAGAGCCAGCCCAGCATACCTGAGCCAAGCTTTGTGTAGTTAAAATCACCTTCATGTAAATAGCAGCTTTTTCTGCTGTGAAAAGATTTGTTTATAATGGGTTTCTGTGAGCTGCTCGGATGGACTTAGTATAGCAGCAGTTGTGTGTATGCTGGAGGTACACTTCCTGCTGAATAGCCTGAGAAATTGTTCCCTTTACAAGTCCGATCGTTATTATTGTTAATAAAGTTAACTTGGGTTTTGTGTGATTATTATGGAGGAATGGAGATGCAGGCTGGATCCATTCTCAGCCAGACTCCCGAGTCCCTTCAAAACGCGAGGAAGTGTGTATGTTACCGGTAATTGCATATTTAGACACCTTGTCTATCGATTGACACTACCAGATTAGACCAGGTAGTACATTTCGACAAAGTAGGACACCGCGGCACTACACCGGTAATATAAATATTGTGACCAAAACTCCAATTTAGCCCCACACCCCAGACAGTGCCCTGCTGACTCCGCCCCCGCCTAAAAAGAACAGTCTTGCAAAAAGTAGGAATGAGGTTGGCAACTTGTCAGTGACAGCTAGGAGGGGGCGGGGCTTACAATTGAGCGGCCACCGGCAGCTGTGCACAGCACACGTGCAGTGTCCCCGTGCATGCAGCAAGGCACTGCACCAGCACTCATCATAACAGAGGGGAAAAGCTCCCCCACCTAGCCAGCCCGTGCCTGACAAGGCCGCCCTCCATACTCCTCCCCTGAGCTGCTCAGCATTGCTCTTCCCTTCCCAGCCTCACCGCGCTTCTCCATTCAGGAGAGAGGGAAGCGCGAGGACAGGTCTGGTGGGCGTGTTATCGCACGGGGGCGGGGATTGTGGGGGTGGCCAAGCGCGTTCCGAGTGACTGAACACCTGAAACCAGCGCCATTTTGACTGCTCCACAACTTGTAATCTGCCGCCAGGTGTCTGTGTGCGCCCCCTGGTGGGCACCGAAGTATTATCCGGAGTGCCGAGACAGCTATGATGATCATTCTTTTCCTCATTCATCTCCTCTCCTGCCTGGCAGTGATGACTCTGACCATCAGTAAGGTATTCTCCCCTCCTAACTAGGGTGGTAGTAGCTAGAGGTGGTTACACGCAAATAATTTAGAGTTCATTTTTTGGGGCTACTTTTTATGCAAATGTATACAGCTTGAAAAACGGATCAAATGCTGATGGTGCATAAATGTTTGCATCAACTTGGAATTATTTGTATCTCATTGACCATCCCTAGCAGTAATATTAGTCAATACATTGACTGACAATTAGCCTCCTCCAGCACCCAAACCCGAGACACCTAAGTGCGCCCCTCCATCCCTCCCAGGCTCCCACCCCGGCCATCACACACTGATTGCTATTAGAGTATGAGGCACCCCAGGGCCCCTAACTCCCCAACACCTTAATCTCTAGTTATCTGGCTTGCAGTCACTGCCATGTATCCCCTTTTCTTATTTCTCTCTGCTTCAAACGTAATAGGGGAATAATAGCTGAGTGTGTGTCCCCTCCTACACTGCGCCTTGAGACTGGAGCCTCTCTCGCCTCGGCCCGGCCCTGCTTCTCTTTTTGACCATTTCTGAGGTATGGGCAGTAGTCTTAAAGAGAACCCGAGGCAAGGTTCTAACTATGAAATCCCCATACAGAGGCTTGGTCTGCTTATAGATCCCAGCCTCTGTTGCTATTTAGATTCCTCCTAACTTCCCCCTGCGCTCAGCGAGACCGTGTAATTCACAGCCGCGCTGCCGACACTGAGCGTGTCAGCAGCGGCTGAGTTTACCTTTGTAATGCCAGTCTCCGCTCTCCCCCACCTCCTGCATCGCTCCGGTCCCCGCCGACTTCCCTTCCACGCTGATTGGAGGGAAGGGACGCGGGCAGGGACCGGAGCTCTGCAGGAGGCGGGGGAGAGCAGAGACTGACATTACAAAAGTAAACAGCCGCACAGCGCGGCTGTGAATTATGGGGTCTCGCTGAGCGCAGCAGGAAGTTAGGGGGAATCTAAATAGCAACAGAGGCTGGGCTGTATAAGCAGACCCAACCTCTGTATTGGGATTTCATTGTTAGAACCTCGCCTAGGGTTCTCTTTAACCCCTGACCCTGCCAGGCACTAAGTAATTAAATCCACCCTCTGGTTGGTAGAATTGTATAGTCTGCTGGATGTTGACCAGTATCTGGCAGTAATTATGGATGGACCACTGGTCAGCAATAATGTTTTTGCAGAAATGCCATCCTTGCCACCTGAATTTTGGCAAAAATGCCATCCTTGCCCCTGTCTGATGGTGATATTTTCATCCTGTAGCTGGGAGTTAATTCCTCCCTTAGTTGGCAAAAATATTATCTCCACTCCCTGACTGGAAGTAATGATAACCTCTCCTCCCAGGTGGCAGCAAAACCCCCACCTCCATAGTGAGCACTTAAAGGGTACCTAAACCGTTGTAAATAAAAAGCGTTTTACTTACCTTGGCCTTCTCCCAGCTCTCTGCAGCCGTCCTGTGCCTGTGCCGGTCCGCAACAATCCCTCAATCCCCCGCCGCTGCTTAGTTTCGATTCTGGCGACTGATCAGTCAGTGGTCCACTATCCTCGTATGCATTCACGTTAGCGAGAGCGTCCTGCGCAGGTACAGTAAGAGAAATCCTTGCACTGCACCTGCGCAGGACGCTGTCTCTAGCGTGAATGCATATGGGGATGTGTGCCTGGTTCTGAGGTATAGGCAGTAAAAATATGCAGCAGTGTCGCGTGGGACAGGAGCTCACGGTGAGGTCACTGGAGGAGTCCAGGAGTCGTGCCAGCTGACAGGTGAGCCTTTAATACTTTTTTTTTTTTTAACACCTTGCTTAAAAAGTAAAAAGCACGCAGGTTCCTTATATGCATATGTGTTTTATACATGCTAATGCAAAGAAAATGGTTAAAAATGAGAAGAAATAGGGGTAGCTGTACATGATTGTCAACGTGGACTTGGAGGCTGCATGTGGAATGGGAGGTGGGCTGCTGCACATGTTAAGGGTGTTTTATACAAAAGTGGGGCTGCACATGGAAGGTTATCCAAAAGAAAGTTGGCTTAGAAGAGTAAATAGTATGAATTTGCCATTAGTTGGCATCTTCTTACCTGGGCACCTTTAAGAGCCGGTTTACACTGCAGGGATGAAAAACTGATGCTGGTAAAAACTGATCCATGAAACTGGTCAGTTTTTATGACTTCTGTTTCATTAGCAATAGATCACTGCGACACATTTGTCAATCTGGAATTATCGTAGACTCCCTATGTTTGCGGTCCATTTGGCAGTATAGACAGAATGATATCTCGAAAATGATCTAAACAAGTAACCCCACCCTGTGGTTGGCAGTCATTTTCTTACCTTTCAGCAGACATTAAAGGGACTCCGAGCAGGGCAGAAACTATGGAAAGATGCATATCATTTTAAAGCTCTCTTTCTCCTCTTTCCAATGATATATAAACCACTGCCCTACGCCTTTTAGTTTTCGCTATTTTCGCGATCGAAATTGCCGCGGCTGCGATCACGAAAATAGAGAAAACTAAAAGGCATAGGGTGACAATTTAGGTGTCGCCAGAAAGAGGGTAAAGAGAGCTTTAAAATGATATCCATCTTTCCATAGTTATATTGTATTACACTGGGCGACTTTTTCTCAAAGTCAGCAGCTCCATTCCGCAGAAAAAGTCGCCCTGTGTAATACAATGTAACTATGGAAAGATTGATATCATTTTAAAGCTCTCTTTCTGGCGACACCTAAATTGTCACTCTACGCCATTAAGTTTTCTCTATTTTCGCGATCGAAGTCGCG
Source organism: Hyperolius riggenbachi (assembly GCF_040937935.1). Lineage (NCBI taxonomy): Eukaryota > Metazoa > Chordata > Amphibia > Anura > Hyperoliidae > Hyperolius > Hyperolius riggenbachi. Next base: position 141,259,660 of record NC_090652.1, on the reverse strand, counting down.
GCCGTGGCAATTTCAATCGCGAAAATAGCGAAAACTAAAAGGCGTAGGTTGGTGGTTTATATATCATTGGAAAGAAGAGAAAGAGAGCTTTAAAATGATATGCATCTTTCCATAGTTTCTGCACTGCTCGGAGTCCCTTTAAGGCCTCTTTTCCACATGCAGCTGAAGGCACTGAATTCACCACCTGTCAGCTGCTCCCATCTACTGGCTGGGTGCTTGTTAGCGCTCGGCAGTTGGTGAATAGGCCGCCCCTATGTAGTTGCATCTGTTCATGATGCTTGCCATGCACAGACACAAGATGAGACGGTTCAACACCACCATGTGTCAAACGTGATGCCCGGTGTTACTGATTGCTTCCACTCGGCATGCAATTACAGCCGAATGGTGCTTGTGGCTGGCATCTATGGAAAAGAAGCCTTAGGCTGGGAGTACACTTGTCTGTCATTTTTCTGTGCATGTTTATTAGGATGTATTTTCTGCACATATATATAATGGTCTATGCACAGCTTCTAAATGATCCAGTAGAAAACTATTGAACATCATAATTTACCGTGACACATACATATGAGAACCACATATAGCAAAACATATGAACCACATATAGCAAAATTCATGCTGACTCAATTCGCACTCGCAGTCAAGCACCCGCATATCAGTCAAACATGCAATCACTCATACCATGCCAGGCACCCAGCAGCTGCCTTCCTCTAATAGGGAAAAGTTCATGAAATGATAAACTTATGCATGCATATGGAAGCCAGCAAAGCAGATGCAAGATCTCTTATCTCACTAGTCTGAGTTGAAGCATAAGTAGTGGCAGATGCAAGGAGCATTTTGGCAAAGCACATCAAGCAGGGTGTAGACTGAGATTTATATAGTCATGATATACTTGCAAATCTTCATCTTTACCAGGCCATCCGCACTCCCATACCCCGCTCAGCGAGAGAGAGCTGGAGCACTGCCGGCGGTCCACTGCGGTTTAATCTGACGCTTATGCCAGAAATGAACAATGCCTTATCCGGTATGGTGGTGAGAAGCTGAAAAGAGCTCCCCAGCTAAACGGTATAACCGATGCTGAAACATCTCCGGCTTACAAGAGGAATCCTTGTAAGGATGAAGATACGCAAGTATATTATGACTATATTATATATGCGTTGGTGGTCTGGACGGGCACGGAAAAAGAACTAAAGGCCTTCATCAATGAACTTAATGAAAATCAACGTAATATATACGCCTTGCGTACACAGCAAATGCTAATGAGATATCATTCCTTAATCTCAAATTGACATTAAGGGACGGCAATATCGTCACCTCAACGTATCTTAAACCAACAGCAGACAATAGTATCCTGTATGCCTCCAGCCACCACCCCCCTGCTCTGCTTAGGTCAATTCCATACACTCAGTTCCTGCGATTATGCAGGAACTGTTCATCTGACGATCAGTTCAGATTAGAGACTAGAGAGATGTATGCGAGGTTTAGGGATAGAGGCTATTCACATAGATTGCTGAAATCAGTGGTTAAAAGGGCATGGGGAAATTCAAGGCGGGACTTACTGTCAACAAAACCATGCATCAAACAACAAAAACAATATATGAGGATAATCACTTCATTTGGATCACACTGGGGGGACCTGGGCAATCTTCTAGAAAGATATTGGGGGATACTTAGATCTAATCCGGAGATTTTGGAGATAGTTGGACCTCGGCCCTTACTTACTGCAAAAAGAGCCCCTAACCTCTGTGACAAACTTGTAAGAAGTGAATATAGGCCCTCTCAGAGTGGCAGTAGCTGGTTGCATAGTCATGCAGGTAAAGGCATGCATAGATGCAGTACCTGTAAAATGTGCCCTTATGTTGACAAGATAAAGACATTTATGGATAGCAAAGGCTTACATACCTATAAGATAAAATGATTTATGAATTGTAATACTGAACGTGTAGTTTGTGTTATCAAATGCCCGTGTAAGATGTTATATGTGGGCAAAACAAAAAGAGATTTAAATTCCAGAATACTGGAACATTTTAGAGAAATTGAGGAGGGTAAGACATATAGGGGCATCGGTCCCCCTATATGACCATTATAGACAGTGCCATTCAGCTTCCTTAAAGGATACAAAAGTAAAGGCAATATATAAGTTAAATCTGTCTGAGAGGAGGGGAGATTTTGATGATGTACTTCTTTCTAAAGAAACTTTGTGGATCTATAGGTTAAATACATTGGAACCTTCAGGGTTCAATTCTGAACTGGACCTAACCCCATTTCTCAGACAGATTACTTATAAAAAATAGGACTATTATGTCAGTGATCAAATCATTGCCAATGTATGTGTGCAAGCCGGTATGAATGTTCAGGTATATATAAAGTGTTAATTATGTGTACAATCCCTGAGTTATATAGTAAATCTCAATTTAACTGCCACAGGTTACTGAGTAAAATACCTGTCTAAGGCTGGTTTCACAGTGGGACGTTAAAATCCCACATTACAGCAGCTAGTAACGCAGCCTAACTCACAGCACTGTAAAATCAATGTGCTGTTCACAGTGCACACGTTGCGTTAGGGTTTAACGCTGCACGTTAAATGAAAGTGCAGCATGCTGTACGTTATACCCCTATAGAACTGCGTTAGATTGTTTGCACGTGCTCAGTGACTAGCCACATGGCTAATTAATATTCACTGCACTGTGGTGACTCGTGGTGGGACTCGTAGTGTTGTCCAGATCATGAACGAATCGTTCATTTGATCCGGATCTTTTTTGTGAGTCGAATCATCCGGATCATCACAATGAAAGATTCGGTTCACAGTGGATGTCTGTCTGGAAGAAACAGGAACATACAGAATGTAGAGTCCCCTAAAACACAACGTCTTGGTGTGAAAGTAGCCTTAATGTGTAGCGGTGAGTAGGCAAATATTCAGTTAAAGTAAATGACTATATTTAAAAAGGATTCTAGATGGCAGCATAAACTCTGAATCCTGCGTTCTGGAATGCTGGGACATTTGCATGTTTCAATTTGTTGCTGGAGGGCATATTGCCGCATTGCAAAGGACCCAGACTACTGAGACATGCTGGCATTAACTAGTGAGGAAGGGGCGGCGTTATGTGGACTCTATATAGGGTGATGTATGCATCCCTGGCCACGCTCTGAGGAAGCGTCAGATGATGCAAACCGCATAGGTGGGAGGGGCCATCGAAGTTCCGTGTGAGTGTGCACGTGATCCGCTAGGCCACCAGCACTCCCATACCCCACTCAGCGAGAGAGAACTGGAGCACTGCCGGCGGTCCACTGCAGTTTAATCTGACGCTTATGCCAGAAATGGACAATGCCTTAGCCAGTATGGTGGTGAGAAGCTGAAAAGAGCTTCCCAGCTAAACGGTATAACCGATGCTGAAACATCCACGGCTTACAAGCGGATTCCTTGTAAGGATGAAGATATGCAAGTATATTATGACTATAGAAGTCTCAGTCTACACCCTGCTTGATGTGCTTTGCCAAAATGCTCCTTGCATCTGCCACTACTTATGCTTCAACTCGGACTAGTGAGAGTAAGAGATCTTGCATCTGCTTTGCTGGCTTCCATATGCATGCATACATTTATCACTTCATGAAATTTTCCCTATTAGAGGAAGGCAGCTGCTGGGTGCCTGGTATGGTATGAGTGATTGCATGTTTGACTGATATGCGGGTGCTTGACTACGAGGGCGAATTGAGTCAGCATGACTGCCATCCCCGCAAGCAAGTATAGCCATCGGTTAGCAGAATTTTGATGGCCCTTCAGATTTTAAATTTGTCAGTTTCTGCGAAGAAACATTTTTAGATGTTTTGCTATATGTGCTTCTCATATGTATGTGTCAGGGTAAATTATGATGTTCAATCAATAGTTTTCTACTGGATCATTTAGAAGCTGTGCATAGACTGTTTTGTATATGTATTCTAGATTCAGTCTTGCAGCGGTTGCACAGTCAGTGGTCCTTCATATGTATGTATTACAAACTGGCATCCTTTATTGATGCACTGTGGTGAGATATGTATTCTTTGTATTTTCTGCACACCATGTGTATGTCTGTATGTGGGTAAACACGTGCGCTTTTTCCCAAAGGCTAATGTAATTAATGGAAGAAAATGCACGTAGTGCTACACTGCTCTCATTTATTTTTCTGCATGTGAAAATGCATTCAAGTGTGAACTAGCCTATTGATTAACATTGATTCTTAGTTTTCCTGTGCAGAAAACGCACTCAGAAACAGACAAGTGTGTTCCCTCTCTTAAAGGAGTTATCAGCCTAAATAAAAAATGAGCTTTACTCACCTGGGGCTTTCTCCAGCCCCTTGCAGCCGACTGTCCCACCCCGACCGCTACGCTCTGCGCCACCTTCCCGGTCTCCGAGGACGGTGCAGAGGGCGACCCCGAGGTTGTCCTCACCGCGCCTGTGATAACCGCCAACATCAATCAAGCCCACGTTGTACGCAGCTTACTGCGCAGGCGCAGTAGTTCTGGAAATTAGTGGGGAGATGTACAAAAGAGAGAGATTGTGAGAACTTTGTAAGTTAAAATTAGCTAGATAAATGCATGTGTTTAGTTTGAAACCAAATCAAGACGTGTGAGCTTCCTGTTGCAGTAAAAATGTGGAATCATCCACTTTGATCTGATGGCCTACAGCGGAGAGGTGATCGTCTGTCAGGCTACCTCGACTGCCCACCTCCTCTGAAGACCCCTCTGTGAATGAGGAGCTGGGTGGAGGACATCACCGCTTCCAGGGGTCCCACAGGTGCACCACTGCAGTTTGAGTACTGCTCTTAGAAGAGTCAATGCCATGTTGTGATTTCACCAGGATTACTCCAGAGCTGTCCTTGTGCTGTGGTGCACATCTGGAAGCTGTAGTCATCAGAATTATTGTTTTAGATCATACATGTCAAACTCCAGGCCTGTGGGCCGAATTGGCCCTCAGGTGGTTTCCTCACCTTGCATGAATTTTGGCCCACTTAGGACCACCAAAGAAGCTATATTGGAGGATAAGGCTTAGATCACCAGGGAGGCCATATGGGGAGGGGGAAAGCTCTAGGTACCAGGGAACTGTATAGGAGAGGTAAGAAGGGCTACTACACATCAAGGAACTGTATAGGGGAGGAAGGTGTTGCTATTAGAAACCAGGAAACTATATAGTGGAGTGAAGGGGGCCACTAAAGACCAGGTAACTGTATAGGGCAGGAAGAACCACTAAACATCAGGGAACTGTATAGGAGAAGGAGGGAGAACCACTAAACACCAGGGAACTGTATAGATGAAGGTGGGGGCCACTAGACATCAAGAAACGAAATAGGGGAGGGAGGGGGGCACTAGACACCAGGAAACTGTATAGGGGATGAAGTGGGGCTATAAGACACCGGGAAACTTTACAGAGCTCAATTTTGGCCCACTTTGTATATGAGTTTGACACACCTGGTATAAATTGAGAAAAGGACTGCATGTATGCATCTCTTTTCAGGAGAAAAAATAAGTAACAAGACAAAATGCAAAAGAAGGAATAGGCAATATGGAAGGTGGAAAGGGGCCGAAACAAGAAGGAAAGCAAGACATCAAAGGTAAGTCAGAATGAAAAAAATGTACATGTAAATATGTCATTTTTAGGAAGAAGGTGCAGAGGAAAGGTAGGTGTTAGAAGATTTAAGAATCCTTAAACGGGAGGGTAGAAGGAAGGTTGAGATAAAGAAGAAGGAAGACAGCTATGGTAAGTATGACAGGAAAAAATACTGCATGCATGTGTGTCATTTCAGGGAAAAAGGAGCAGTGACAAGGAAAAAAGGCTTTAAAGATGTAAAAAGGAATAAACAGACAGGCAGAAGGAAGAACACAATGGTAAGTATAGGGGGAGAAAAAGACTGCATGCATGTGTGTCATTTCAGGAAAAGAGGAAGCAACAAGGCAAAATGCAACAGAAGGAATGTGCAAGTAGGGAGAAGGAAAAAGGCTGGCACAAGAAGGAAAAGTAATACATGAAAGGTAAGTCAGATTGAAAACTCTGTACATGTAAATGTGTCTTTTTAGGAAGAAGGAGCAGAGGAAAGGAAGGTGTAAGAAGATATAAGAAGGAATAAACAGATGGGAATGCAATGGTAAGTATAAAAGGGACAAAAACACTGCATGTGTGTGTGTCATTTCAGGGAAAAAATGAACAAGACAGTTGTGGTGATAGGAATAATCCTCATGTTTATTTTTGTCAGGATATTATAAATAATGTGGAGCCATCCACTTTGATCTGATGACCTACAGCGGAGAGCTGACGGTCTGTTAGGCTACCTCGACTGCCCACCTCTTCTGAAGACCCCTCTGTGATTGAGGAGCTGGGTGGAGGACATCACCTCTTCCAGGGGTCCCACAGGTGCACCATTGCAGTTTGAGCACCGCTCTTAGAAGAGTCAATGCCATGTTGTGATTTCACCAGGATTACTCCGGAGCTGTCCTTGTGTTGTGGTGCACCTCTGGAAGCTGTAGTCATCAGAATTATTGTTTTAGGTCATACATGTTGGGCAAATTTGGCCCTCAGAGCCATTAGAATTGGCCCTCAGGTGGTTTCCTCACCTTGCATGAAGTTTAGCCCACTTAACCATTTAAAGAAACTATATTGGAGGATAAGCCTTAGATCACCAGAGAGGCCATATGGGAAGGGGGGTAAGCACTAGGTACCAGTGAATTGTATAGGAGAGGTAGGGGGGCCACTAGACACCAGGGAACTGTATAGGGGAGGAAGAGGTTGCCACTAGAAACCAAAAAACTGTGTCGGGGAGAGAAGGGGGCCACTAGAGACCAGGAAACTGTAATGAGAAGGGAGGACCACTAAACATCAAGGAATTGTATAGGAGAGGGAGGTAGAACCACTAAACACCAGGGAAGTGTATAGATAAGGGTGGGGGCCACTAGACATCAGGAAACCGAATAGGGGGGGGGGGACACTAGACACCAGGAAACTGTATAGGGGATGGAGGGGGGGCTGTAGAACACCGGGGAACTTTATAAGGAAGAGAGGTGGCCACTATACTTTGAGAGGTTGGCCTGCGACTTGGTCCCAGAGCTCAGTTTCGGCCCACTTTGTATTTGAGTTTGATACCTCTGGTATCAACAGAGAAAAAGACTGCATGTATGCATCTCTTTTCAGGAGAAAAAAATAAGTAACAAGACAAAATGCAAAAGAAAGAATGGGCAATATTGATGGTGGAAAGAATCCGAAACAGGAAGGAAAGCAAGATATCAAAGGTAAGTCAGAATGAAAACACTATACATGTAATAGTCATTTTAGGAAGAAGGCGCAGAGGAAAGGAAGGTGTTAGAAGATTTAAGAAGCCTTAAAGGGAGGGTAGAAGGAAGGCTCAAATAAAGAAGAAGGAAGATGGCAATGGTAAGTATGACAGGAAAAAATACTGCATGCATGCTTGAAATTTCAGGAAAAAAGGAGCAGTGACGAGGAAAAAAAGGTTTTAGAAGATGTAAGAAGGAATAAACAGACAGGCAGAAGGAAGAACACAGTGGTAAGTATAAGAGTGAGAAAAAGACTGCATGCGTGTCGGTGTCGTTTCAGGAAAAGAGGAAGTAACAAGGCAAAATGCAACAGAAGGAATGTGCAAGTTGGGAGGTGGAAAAAGGCTGATACATTAAGGAAAAGTAATACATGAAAGGTAAGTCAGATTGAAAACGTTGTGTCATTTTAGAAAGAAGGAGCAGAGGAAAGGAAGGTGTAAGAAGATATAAGAAGGAATAAACAGATGGGAACGTAATGGTAAGTATAAGAGGGACAAAAACACTGCATGTGCGTGTGTTATTTCAGGGAAAAAATGAAGTAACAAGACAGTTGTGGTGATAGGAATAATCCTCATGCTTATTTTTGTCAGGATATTATAAATAATGTGGAGCCATCCACTTTGATCTGATGACCTACAGCGGAGAGCTGACGGTCTGTTAGGTTACCTCGACTGCCCACCTCCTCTGAAGACCCCTCTGTGATTGAGGAGCTGGGTGGAGGACATCACCTCTTCCAGGGGTCCCACAGGTGCACCATTGCAGTTTGAGCACTGCTCTTAGAAGAGTCAATGCCATGTTGTGATTTCACCAGGATTACTCCGGAGCTGTCCTTGTGTTGTGGTGCACCTCTGGAAGCTGTAGTCATCAGAATTATTGTTTTCGATCATACATGTTGGGCAAATTTGGCCCTCGGAGCCATTAGAATTGGCCCTCGGGTGGTTTCCTCACCTTGCATGAAGTTTGGCCCACTTAGGCCACCAAAGAAACTATATTGGAGGATAAGGTGTAAGAAGATGTAAGAAGGAATAATCAGATGGGAATGCAATGGTAAGTATAAGGGCCAAAAACACTGAATGTGTGTGTGTCATTTCAAGGGAAGAAAATGACAAGGAAGGTTTTAGAAGATGTAAGAAGGAATAAACAGCGGGCAGAGGGAAGCCTGCAATAGTGAGTATAAACCATACATGTCAAATTCCGGCCCGTGGGCCAAATCTGGCCCTTAGAGCCATTAGAACTGGCCTCAGGTGGTTTCCTTGCTTTGCATTAAGTTTGACCCACTTAGGACCACCAAATAAGCTATATTGGAGGATAAGCCCTAGATCACCAGGGAGGCCATATGAGGAGGGGGAAAGCACTAGGTACCAGGGAACTGTATAGGAGAGATAAGAAGGGTTACTAGACACCAGGGAACTGTATTGGGAGGGAAGGTGTTGCTAATAGAAACCAGGGAACTATATAGGGGAGTGAAGGGGGCCACTAGAGACCAGGAAACTGTATAGGGCAGGGAGGATCACTAAACACCAGGGAACTGTATAGATGAGGGTGGGGGCCACTAGACACCAGGAAACCGAATAGGGGATGGAGGGGGGCACTAGACACCAGGAAACTGTATAGGGCAGGGAGGATCACTAAACATCAGGGAACTGTATAGATGAGGGTGGGGGCCACTAGACACCAGGAAACCGAATAGGGGATGGAGAGGGGGCACTAGACACCAGGAAACTGTATAGGGGTTGGAGAGGGGCTATAAGACACTGGAGAACTTTATAAGGGAGAGAGGTGCCACTACACTTTGAGGTTTGCCAACAACTTGGTCCCAGAGCTCAGTTTTGGCCCACTTTGTATTTGAGTTTGACACCCATATTTTAGATAGATAAATGTATGTGTTTGGTTTGAATGAAATCAAATAAAGGTGTTTGAGCTTCTTGTTGCAGTAAAAATGTGGAGATGAATAGCGTTTGTTTTAATTACCGCATTATAACAGTATCAATAATGGTCAAGATAAATATGTTTGATAACTGCGTCATTTAGTCAGGTGAGGAATAGCATGGCTATGTGGGGATGAGGCAGACCATATTATATAAAACCGATGTTCTTCTAGTCCTAGTTAAAATTCTCCCATCATTTTGACCATATCACTGAGTATGGCCAGTAGGTGTTTGGACGTATTGCAAACCATGCATACTGATTTACAATCATGATGAAGACATTTCAAGACAGTGTCACTGCCCTCTATTTTGTATGCCTCAGCTTAAATATGCTAATTTGTTAAAGCCCATAGTTGTGGTGATAGGAATAATCCTCATGCTTATTATTACCAGAATATTATAAATAATGTGGAGCCATCCACTTTGATCTGATGATCTACAGCGGAGAGCTGACGGTCTGTTAGGCTACCTCGACTGGCCATCTCCTCTGAAGACCCCTCTGTGATTGAGGAGCTGGGTGGAGGACATCACCTCTTCCAGGGGTCCCACAGGTGCACCATTGCAGTTTGAGCACTGCTCTTAGAAGAGTCAATGCCATGTTGTGATTTCACCAGGATTACTCCGGACTCTGGAGCTGTCCTTGTGTTGTGGTGCACCTCTGGAAGCTGTAGTCATCAGAATTATTGTTTTCGATCATACATGTTGGGCAAATTTGGCCCTCGGAGCCATTAGAATTGGCCCTCGGGTGGTTTTCTAACCTTGCATGAAGTTTGGCCCACTTAGGCCACCAAAGAAACTATATTGGAGGATAAGCCTTAGATCACCAGAGAGGACATATGGGAAGTGGGGGAAAGCACTAGGTACCAGGGAACTGTATAGGAGAGGTAGGGGGGCCACTAGACACCAGGGAACTGTATAGGGGAGGAAGGGGTTGCCACTAAAAACTAAAAATCTGTATAGGGGAGGGAAGGGGGCCACTAGAGACCAGGAAACTGTATAGGGAAGGGAGGACCACTAAACATCAGGGAATTGTATACGAGTGGGAGAGAGAAACACTAAACACCAGGGAACTGTATAGATGAGGGTGGGGGCCACTAGACATCATGAAACCTAATAGGGGAGCAATCTCAGATTGGCACATGATCTCCTGTTGACCTCCTCTAGAATCAACTCCTCATATTCACGTTTACAAGATTTCGCACGCAACACACCCCTCCTCTGGAATGCCCTCCCACAACACATCCGTCACTCGCCAACCTTTGTTACCTTTAAACGCTCTCTAAAAACACACTTGTTCCGACAAGCATATGCTCTACCTTAGGCCACTTCCCTTTGTACTAAGACCAAATTGCACTCCTACTAGGTATCCTAAAACACAAAGCCTCTATATATTTGCTGCATACTACCCCTCCTCCTGTTTCTCCCCCCCCCCCCCCCATTCCCTTTAGATTGTAAGCTCGCAAGGGCAGGGCTCTCTCCCTCTTTGTGTCTTGGTAACCATTATACATATTCATCATGTTAATTTTATCACTGTCATTACCAATTCGATAATTTGTATTTTGTATCATTCTTTGTATTTTGTCACTAATTATGTATTTTGTATATTGGTGTACACCATTGTCTGTATTATTATGTACCCCATGTTTGTTTCTTACTTTGTACAGCGCCACGGAATATGTTGGCGCTTTATAAATCAATAATAATAATAGGGGAGGAAGGGGGGCACTAGACACCAGGAAACTGTATAGGGGATGGAGGGGGGCTATAGAACACCGGGGAACTTTATAAAAAAGAGAGGTGGCCACTATACTTTGAGAGGTTGGCCTGCGACTTGGTTCTTAAGCTCAGTTTTTGCCCACTTTGTATTTGAGTTTGACACCCCTGGTATCAACAGAGAAAACGACTGCATGTATGCATCTCTTTGCAGGAGGAAAAAATAAGTAACAAGACAAAATGCAAAAGAAGGAATGGGCAAAATTGAAGGTGGAAAGAAGCCGAAACAAGAAGGAAAGCAAGATATCAAAGGTAAGTCAGAATCAAAACACTGTACATGTACATTTGTCATTTTAGGAAGAAGGTGCAGAGGAATGGAAGGTGTTAGAAGATTTAAGAAGCCTTAAAGGGAGGGTAGAAGGAAGGCTAAAATAAAGAAGAAGGAAGACGGCAATGGTAAGTATGACAGGAAACAATACTGCATGCATGTGTGTCATTTCAGGAAAAAAAGGAGCAGTGACGAGGAAAAAAGGTTTTAGAAGATGTAAGAAGGAATAAACAGACAGGCAGAAGGAAAAACACAATGGTAAGTATAAGAGGGAGAAAAGGACTGCATGCATGTGTGTCATTTCAGGAAAAGAGGAAGTAACAAGGCAAAATGCAACAGAAGGAATGTGCAAGTTGGGAGGTGGAAAAAGGCTGACACAAGAAGGAAAAGTAATGCATCAAAGGTACCGTAAGTCAGATTGAAAACTCTGTACATGTAAATGTGTCATTTTAGGAAGAAGGAGCAGAGGAAAGGAAGGTGTAAGAAGATGTAAGAAGGAATAATCAGATGGGAATGCAATGGTAAGTATAAGGGCCAAAAACACTGAATGTGTGTGTGTCATTTCAGGGGAAGAAAATGACAAGGAAGGTTTTAGAAGATGTAAGAAGGAATAAACAGCGGGCAGAGGGAAGCCTGCAATAGTGAGTATAAACCATACATGTCAAATTCCGGCCCGTGGGCCAAATCTGGCCCTTAGAGCCATTAGAACTGGCCTCAGGTGGTTTCCTTGCTTTGCATTAAGTTTGACTCACTTAGGACCACCAAATAAGCTATATTGGAGGATAAGCCCTAGATCACCAGGGAGGCCATATGAGGAGGGGGAAAGCACTAGGTACCAGGGAACTGTATAGGAGAGATAAGAAGGGTTACTAGACACCAGTGAACTGTATTGGGAGGGAAGGTGTTGCTACTAGAAACCAGGGAACTATATAGGGGAGTGAAGGGGGCCACTAGAGACCAGGAAACTGTATAGGGCAGGGAGGATCACTAAACACCAGGGAACTGTATAGATGAGGGTGGAGGCCACTAGACACCAGGAAACCGAATAGGGGATGGAGGGGGGCACTAGACACCAGGAAACTGTATAGGGCAGGGAGGATCACTAAACATCAGGGAACTTTATAGATGAGGGTGGGGGCCACTAGACACCAGGAAACCGAATAGGGGATGGAGAGGGGGCACTAGACACCAGGAAACTGTATAGGGGTTGGAGAGGGGCTATAAGACACTGGAGAACTTTATAAGGGAGAGAGGTGCCACTACACTTTGAGGTTTGCCAACAACTTGGTCCCAGAGCTCAGTTTTGGCCCACTTTGTATTTGAGTTTGACACCCATATTTTAGATAGATAAATGTATGTGTTTGGTTTGAATGAAATCAAATAAAGGTGTTTGAGCTTCTTGTTGCAGTAAAAATGTGGAGATGAATAGCGTTTGTTTTAATTACCGCATTATAACAGTATCAATAATGGTCAAGATAAATATGTTTGATAACTGCGTCATTTAGTCAGGTGAGGAATAGCATGGCTATGTGGGGATGAGGCAGACCATATAAATAAAACCGATGTTCTTCTAGTCCTAGTTAAAATTCTCCCATCATTTTGACCATATCACTGAGTATGGCCAGTAGGTGTTTGGACGTATTGCAAACCATGCATACTGATTTACAATCATGATCAAGACATTTCAAGACAGTGTCACTGCCCTCTATTTTGTATGCCTCAGCTTAAATATGCTAATTTGTTAAAGCCCATAGTTGTGGTGATAGGAATAATCCTCATGCTTATTATTACCAGAATATTATAAATAATGTGGAGCCATCCACTTTGATCTGATGATCTACAGCGGAGAGCTGACGGTCTGTTAGGCTACCTCGACTGGCCATCTCCTCTGAAGACCCCTCTGTGATTGAGGAGCTGGGTGGAGGACATCACCTCTTCCAGGGGTCCCACAGGTGCACCACTGCAGTTTGAGCACTGCTCTTAGAAGAGTCAATGCCATGTTGTGATTTCACCAGGATTACTCCGGAGCTGTCCTTGTGTTGTGGTCCACTTCTGGAAGCTGTAGTCATCAGAATTATTGTTTTAGACCATACATGTCAAACTCTGGTGGTTTACTCACCTTGCATGAAGTTTAGCCCACCAAAGAAACTATATTGGAGGATAAGTCTTAGATCACCAGAGACGCCATATGGGAAGGGGGGAAGCACTAGGTACCAGGGAACTGTATAGGAGAGGTAGGGGGGCCACTAAACACCAGGGAACTGTATAGGGGAGGAAGGTGTTGCCACTAGAAACCAAAAAACTGTGTAGGGGAGAGAAGGGGGCCACTAGAGACCAGGAAACTGTATAGAGAAGGAAGGACCACTAAACATCAAGGAATTGTATAGGAGAGGGAGGAAGAACCACTAAACACCAGGGAAGTGTATAGATAAGGGTGGGGGCCACTAGACATCAGGTAACCTAATAGGTAGGGGGGCACTAGACACCAGGAAACTGTATAGGGGATGGAGGGGGCTGTAGTACACCGGGGAACTTTATAAGGAAGAGAGGTGGCCACTATACTTTGAGGTTGGCCTGCGACTTGGTCCCAGAGCTCAATTTTGGCCCACTTTGTATTTGAGTTTGACACCCCTGGTATCAACAGAGAAAAAGACTGCATGTATGCATCTCTTTGCAGGAGAAAAAAATAAGTAACAAGACAAAATGCAAAAGAAAGAATGGGCAATATTGATGGTGGAAAGAAGCCGAAACAGGAAGGAAAGCAAGATATCAAAGGTAAGTCAGAATGAAAACGCTATACATCGACTGTATATTCCTGCGTATAAGACTACTTTTTAACCCTTGAAAATCTTCTGAAAAGTTGGGGGTCGTCTTATACGCCGGGTGTCATTGATGCCGGGTGATACGCCCTATCCTGTTACCGACTCTCAGATCTCTCTGCTGAGGGAGCGCAATCTATTCTTTCATACCACTCTGACAAACAGGTAGACAAGGAGAGCTGACCAGTCTACTTAAGGAGAGTTGACCAATGCAACAAGTCAATTGACTATATACTGTTCTATACTGGGTAACACATACAGTACAGCACCAGTATCTGTTCATACATAGCACCAGTACATGATTTTTAAATTTTTATTTTAATTTGGTGTGCGTTGGAAGAGGGGTTGTCTTATACGGCGAGTATATCCCAAACTCTATATTTTAACTGGAAAAGTTGGGGGGTCGTCTTATACGCCCAGTCGTCTTATACGCCGGAATATATGGTAAATGTCATTTTAGGAAGAAGGCGCAGAGGAAAGAAAGGTGTTAGAAGATTTAAGAAGCCTTCAAGGGTGGGTAGAGTGAAAGGCTAAAATAAAGAACAAGGAAGACGGCAATGGTAAGTATGACAGGAAAAAATACTGCATGCATGTGTGTCATTTCAGGAAAAAAAAGAGTAGTGACAAGGAAAAAAAGGTTTTAGAAGATGTAAGAAGGAATAAACAGCCAGGCAGAAGGAAGAACACAGTGGTAAGTATAAGAGGGAGAAAAAGACTGCATGCGTGTCGTTTCAGAAAAAGAGGAAGTAACAAGGCAAAATGCAACAGAAGGAATGTGGAAGTTGGGAGGTGGAAAAAGGCTGACACAAGAAGGAAAAGTAATACATGAAAAGTAAGTCAGATTGAAAACTCTGTGTCATTTTAGGAAGAAGGAGCAGAGGAAAGGAAGGTGTAAGAAGATATAAGAAGGAATAAACAGATGGGAACGCAATGGTAAGTATAAGAGGGACAAAAACACTGCATGTGCGTGTGTTATTTCAGGGAAAAAATGAAGTAACAAGACAGTTGTGGTGATAGGAATAATCCTCATGCTTATTTTTGTCAGGATATTCTAAATAATGTGGAGCCATCCACTTTGATCTGATGACCTACAGCGGAGAGCTGACGGTCTGTTAGGTTACCTCGACTGCCCACCTCCTCTGAAGACCCCTCTGTGATTGAGGAGCTGGGTGTAAGACATCACCTCTTCCAGGGGTCCCACAGGTGCACCATTGCAGTTTGAGCACCGCTCTTAGAAGAGTCAATGCCATGTTGTGATTTCACCAGGATTACTCCGGAGCTGTCCTTGTGTTGTGGTGCACCTCTGGAAGCTGTAGTCATCAGAATTATTGTTTTAGATCATACATGTTGGGCAAATTTGGCCCTCAGAGCCATTAGAATTGGCCCTCGGGTGGTTTCCTCACCTTGCATGAAGTTTGGCCCACTTAGGCCACCAAAGAAACTATATTGGAGAATAAGCCTAAGATCACCAGGGGGACCATATGGGAAGTGGGGGAAAGCACTAGGTACCAGGGAACTGTATAGGAGAGGTAGGGAGGCCACTAGACACCAGGGAACTGTATAGGGGAGGAAGGGGTTGCCACTAAAAACTAAAAATCTGTATAGGGGAGGGAAGGGGGCCACTAGAGACCAGGAAACTGTATAGGGAAGGGAGGACCACTAAACATCAGGGAATTGTATAGGAGAGGGAGAGAGAACCACTAAACACCAGGGATTTGTATAGATGAGGGTGGGGGCCACTAGACATCAGGAAGCCCAATAGGGGAGGGGGGGGGGGCACTAGACACCGGGAAACTGTATAGGGGATGGAAGGGGGCTATAGAACACCGGGGAACTTTATAAGAAAGAGAGGTGGCCACTATACTTTGAGAGGTTGGCCTGCGACTTGGTCCTAAAGCTCAGTTTTTGCCCACTTTGTATTTGAGTTTGACACCCCTGGTATAAACAGAGAAAACGACTGCATGTATGCATCTCTTTGCAGGAGAAAAAAAATAAGTATCAAGACAAAATGCAAAAGAAGGAATGGGCAATATTGAAGGTGGAAAGAAGCCGAAACAAGAAGGAAAGCAAGATATCAAAGGTAAGTCAGAATCAAAACACTGTACATGTAAATTTGTCATTTTAGGAAGAAGGTGCAGAGGAAAGGAAGGTGTTAGAAGATTTAAGAAGCCTTAAAGGGAGGGTAGAAGGAAGGCTAAAATAAAGAAGAAGGAAGATGGCAATGGTAAGTATGACAGGAAAAAATACTGCATGCATGTGTGTCATTTCAGGAAAAAAGGGAACAGTGATGAGGAAAAAGGTTTTAGAAGATGTAAGCAGGAATAAACAGACAGGCAGAAGGAAAAACACAATGGTAAGTATAAGAGGGAGAAAAAGACTGCATGCATGTGTGTCATTTCAGGAAAAGAGGAAGTAACAAGGCAAAATGCAACAGAAGGAATGTGCAAGTTGGGAGGTGGAAAAATGCTGACACAAGAAGGAAAAGTAATGCATCAAAGGTAAGTCAGATTGAAAACTCTGTACATGTAAATGTGTCATTTTAGGAAGAAGGAGCAGAGGAAAGGAAGGTGTAAGAAGATGTAAGAAGGAATAATCAGATCGGAATGCAATGGTAAGTATAAGGGCCAAAAACACTGAATGTGTGTGTGTCATTTCAGGGGAAAAAATGACAAGGAAGGTTTTAGAAGATGTAAGAAGGAATAAACAGCGGGCAGAAGGAAGACTGCAATAGTGAGTATAAACCATACATGTCAAATTCCGGCCCGTGGGCCAAATCTGGCCCTTAGAGCCATTAGAATTGGCCTCAGGTGGTTTCTTTACCTTGCATTAAGTTTGACCCACTTAGGACCACCAAAGAAGCTATATTGGAGGATACGCCCTAGATCACCAGGGAGGCCATATGAGGAGGAGGAAAGCACTAGGTACCAGGGAACTGTATAGGAGAGGTAAGAAGGGTTACTAGACACCAGGGAACTGTAAAGGGAGGGAAGGTGTTGCTACTAGAAACCAGGGAACTATATAGGGGAGTGAAGGGGACCACTAGAGACCAGGAAACTGTATAGGGCAGGGAGGATCACTAAACACCAGGGAACTGTATAGAAGAGGGTGGGGGCCACTAGACACCAGGAAACCGAATAGTGGATGGAGGGGGGCACTAGACACCAGGAAACTGTATAGGGCAGGGAGGATCACTAAACATCAGGGAACTGTATAGATGAGGGTGGGGGCCACTAGACACCAGGAAACCGAATGGGGGATGGGGGGGGGGGCACTAGACACCAGGAAACTGTATAGGGGTTGGAGAGGGGCTATAAGACACTGGAGAACTTTATAAGGGAGAGAGGTGGCCACTACACTTTGAGGTTTGCCAACAACTTGGTCCCAGTGCTCAGTTTTGGCCCACTTTGTATTTGAGTTTGACACCCATGTTTTAGATAAATAAATGTATGTGTTTGGTTTGAATGAAATCAAATAAAGGTGTTTGAGCTTCTTGTTGCAGTAAAAATGTGGAGATGAATAGCGTTTGTTTTAATTACCGCATTATAACAGTATCAATAATGGTCAAGATAAATATGTTTGATAACTGCGTCATTTAGTCAGGTGAGGAATAGCATGGCTATGTGGGGATGAGGCAGACCATATTATATAAAACCGATGTTCTTCTAGTCCTAGTTAAAATTCTCCCATCATTTTGACCATATCACTGAGTATGGCCAGTAGGTGTTTGGACGTATTGCAAACCATGCATACTGATTTACAATCATGATGAAGACATTTCAAGACAGTGTCACTGCCCTCTATTTTGTATGCCTCAGCTTGAATATGCTAATTTGTTAAAGCCCATAGTTGTGGTGATAGGAATAATCCTCATGCTTATTATTACCAGGATATTATAAATAATGTGGAGCCATCCACTTTGATCTGACGATCTACAGCGGAGAGCTGACGGTCTGTTAGGTTACCTCGACTGCCCACCTCCTCTGAAGACCCCTCTGTGATTGAGGAGCTGGATGGAGGATATCACCTTTTCCAGGGGTTCCACAAGTGCACCATTGCAGTTTGAGCACCGCTCTTAGAAGAGACAATGCCATATTGCGATTTTACTAGGATTACTCCGGAGCTGTCCTTGTGCTGTGGTGCACCTCTGGAAGCTGTAGTCATCAGAATTATTGTTTTGTTTTTTTAATATATTTTCATTGAACAAATATCAATGTTATTGTACAGACTTCTCCAAAAGAGTAAATATAGTACAAACAATTTTACAGTTCGTTAGCCCAAACATTGCCAACACTTACAAATTTTTCTTGTTGTCCTTTTATTTTCTAATTTTATTCCCCCCCCCCCCCCCCCCCTCCACCCATTCCCTTTCCCAGGCAACAGATACTGCAACAAGAGAAAATATAGCTTTTAAAACATTTGTGATCTACAATTGATCACTCAAACAAGTTAGGACATCTAAAAGATCTTCCTCTATATTGGAATTGGCTAAAAGAAATTATAATCACCTCCATGTCAGTGGAATAAATGGAGGCTAAGAGTCAGAGGTGGGTATCTCTAATTTTCCCAGAGTACCTGATAATTGCTTTTTACAATACCAAGAAGTATATTTAAAAGGATCCATGATCGTTGCTATCTCCAA
Source organism: Hyperolius riggenbachi (assembly GCF_040937935.1). Classification (NCBI taxonomy): domain Eukaryota; kingdom Metazoa; phylum Chordata; class Amphibia; order Anura; family Hyperoliidae; genus Hyperolius; species Hyperolius riggenbachi. The sequence goes on along the minus strand of NC_090652.1, from coordinate 141,240,940 downwards.
GGGGGTATAATAAAATTCAATAAATTTTCTCCAGGTGGAGAATAATTTTTTAGTTTTCTTTTCTTTATGCGCCAACGTTAATACTTTCTCTCTATCAAATAGAAACTTAAGTTCTTTTTTGAGTTCTCCAAGAGACGGAGTAGTGGGATAAATCCACCTATTAAACACCACTGTAATGGGTTGCGGAAACACCGCCGCGCGGTCTGACAGCGGGGCGGCTGTTTCCGCGTTCAGACCGGCGGTTTCCGCACAGCAGCATGCGTCTGGTTTGTCTGAGCCTAGTAGTGCACACAGATGGAGAGCTACGCGCGCGCGCTAGGAGGCAGGACCTTTATGCCAATAGGAGAGGGATCAGCTGATCAGGACGATCAGCTGATCCCAGCGCAGTGGGTGATTGGCTGAGTGGGACTGGGCGGCGCTGAGGAGCGCTGCACTATATATACTTCTTGCCTGTCAGTTGCTGGTTGTCTGCCGTTGCGAATACTAACGTGTGAGCACTCCGACCAATCAGATCACACAGTGTGTTAGAACCAGGAGGACCTGGGAATTCACACTTAGCCAGATTACGTTTGTGTTATATGTTAGACCAGTTCCAGGGTGTTGTGACCACGGACCTCACACCCAAGCTTAGGGATACTGTGTCATTGATGTGTTATACTTTAGACCAGTTCCAGGGTGTTATGATCACGGACCTCACACCCAAGCTTAGGGATACTGTGTCATTGCTGTGTTATACTCTAGACTAGTTCCAGGGTGTCGATACCAAGGAACTCATACCCCAGTCTAGGACTTTGTTATACTTATATGTTATGACCATTGGCTCTGTCGACCTTTCTCTTGTTGTCTGATTCGGTACCTCTGCATATCTGCCTACCTGTTGCCAGACCCTGCCTGTACCCGGTTACCGAATCAGTCTCTCTCTCTCTCTCTCTCTGTACCTGATCTGCTCGTGTGTTGCCGACCTGGCCTGCCCGACCACTCTAGCTTTCACTCTCCCTGAGTGCTCAGTCTAACTGTACTAGCAGTAACACCATTCCACCAGGTGTCGGCTGCAACCAGGACTTCCGCTCCTCAGAAAGTCCTCTCTGCAGTACTGCCAAGGGCTCTACCCATTAGGAGTCCTCTGGCTGCAGTATAGTCTGATTCCCAGTATAGCAGGGAATCATTGGCTCCCAGGTTATCTCTATCCCCTCTCCTAGGAGATAGTTCACACACAGCCATAGGCCACCTGCTCCTCAGGTGGTCCATGCTCATAGGTTCTGCGTCTCCCGCCCCACGGGAGATAGCCTACTGTCGCACCAAAACACTTACACATTACTAGGTGTCCAGAGGTTAGTCATACTTGTATTGTTGGTGATTCTGCAGATCATCAATAATCAGGTATACATCTGTATTCTTGGTGATACTGCAGATCACCAATAATCGGATTCTCTCTGTGTGCTGACACCGATCGTTACACCCCTCATGTTGGATTGCAGGGGGAAATTCTGGGTTACCCCAGAGAGTCATATACTTTGATATCTGAAATGGTAAGTTTAACAACTTCCTAATTTCCCTCCAAGCTAATATAGTATCCCTTAACATAACATTATTCTTAATCTGTACCGGTAGGTTTTTATACCTGGCGTGAAGTATTCCTTTAAATGTCCAAGGTTCTACCAATTCCGATTCTATTGTAATGTTTGAGAAAACATTTGTTTCTTCAATCCAGTCTTTTACATGTCTGGTGAGGCATGCTAGCTTATACAGTCTAATATGTGGTACATTTAATCCCCCCAGAATTCTTGGTGCTTGAAGCTTGGACAGCGCAATCCTGTGTTTCCGAAAAAGATTTTACCGAAAGATACCATTTTTAGAAGTGAAGTGTTGCCGGCACTACGGGATCTATAGCCGTGTCACTAGGAGTGAGGATGGACGGATAATCAAAAAGCCACCTTGATAATTTATAGTCACTGCGTGCTCATGACTGAATTTCGAGACATACATATAGGATCAGCATCAAAAAGAAAGGACAGTTGAATCAGGCACTGCAGTGATTACTGTTTTAATGGTGCTTTCAATTGTGAATAGAACCACCATTTATATAAAAAATTATGACATTCAAAGGTAAGTACAAAACATCGTCATCTGTAGAAAAATTATCATGTGCAAATATCTTGTGCATTCAAACAGTTGCAAGAGGAGGATGTCCTACCATATCAAAGGGTGGCGGTGGTGGGTGCAGGGCAAAAACGGTAGCCTAACGGCCGTTTCGCACGGCGGTGCTTCTTCTGAGGCTGATCCACGCTTGTACACAAAAATACACAGGTTTTTATTTCCTGTGTCATGAAGTGGGGGCGGGTATGCGATGACGTACGCATTTCCGGCCGCATGCGTAAAAACGTAAGCGTCAACCAGACGTTCACGTGTCCAAAAAGGAATCGTGCTTCCGTATGCGTAATAAGTTACGCGTCAGCGTAGACCATGCGCTCCATTATGGGACGCACGCGGACGCGTATCTTTATACGTTTGCAATCTAAAAAGAGGCGTATTCACCATCTTAAAGGAGTACATTGCTCCTAATTGCAAAATCGATCGCAAAAAAGGCCGTTTGAGGTTAACTGTGGAGTACTTTGAAATCCTTGCTTCCCCCATCCCCTTTAGTAGCATTTAGGCGTGCACCTACAATTGGAGATCACGTCACCAGTAGTGAATGCACGCCTGGTCCTATGGAGAGTTGGTTACAAAGATGTCGGCCGAAAGGCGCCCCATAATGGAGCGCATGGTCTACGCTGACGCGTAACTTATTACTGTGCGTAAGCACGATTCCTTTTTGGACGCGTGAACGTCTGGTTGACGCTTACGTTTTTACGCATGCGGCCGGAAATGCGTACGTCATCGCATACCCGCCCCCAGTTCATGACACAGGAAATAAAAACCTGTGTATTTTTGTGTACAAGCGTGGATCAGCCTCGGAAGAAGCACCGCCGTGCGAAACGGCTGTTAGGCTACCGCTTTTGCCCTGCACCCACCACCGCCACCCTTTGATATGGTAGGACATCCTCCTCTTGCAACTGTTTGAATGCACAAGATATTTGCACATGATAATTTTTCTACAGATGACGAAGTTTTGTACCTACCTTTGAATGTCATAATTTTTTATATAAATGGTGATTCTATTCACAATTGAAAGCACCATTAAAACAGTAATCACTGCAGTGACTGATTCGACTGTCCTTTCTTTTCTTACCATTTTTAACAGATGACTGTCTGCCGACACTTCACTGCCCCTAAGCCGCCCTAAACAACATGCATTTTCTGGTGCCCTAGGCCACAGCCTAAGCGGCCTTGCTAGAAATCTGGCCCTGGGAAAACTATTTATGCTAAGCAGCAAATATCTTGCCACACAGGCTGATGGAGAGCTCCTGGCTATCAAATTATCTGCACAGTTTCTGCACAGAATCTCAAGGCCTCTGGATATTTCTGTGATAAATGCCATTGAAGAACACCTGCTCTTCCTCATGTTTAAAATAAAAGGCATCAAAATATCAACGTACTCTCCTAGAGTGCATTTGACACCTCAAGTGTGCCAGAGCTCCTTGGTGGACGCGACTTTTCTGACCCTGCCAACAGTAACGAGATGAACAACTTACTGAACTAGAGGGTATACAAGACATTTATTCCAAGCTCAATTGCTTAAAAATGTTAAAATCTATCTTGTGTAACTGTTACAAATGGATGGCAATCAATATGGAAGTTCATTAACCACCTACAGCAACACATGACTTACCTCTAGAGCACATCCACTGAATACATCAAAGCATGACAGCATTGGCCAGCTGTGATGAGACTACGAGGAGCAAAGCGCATCTTATCATACAGGCGCTGGAGGTTAAATGGCCAGAATCTGAATATTCCAGAGACTTGACCATTTCATCACAGTCTTGGCATTAAAAATAGCAGGAGGATCCCAACCATGTTAAAGGTGGGAAACCCAGTGTATTCCACAACTTAAATAATGGGCAGCAAACCGAACGTTGGCTGGATGTTTCTTGTGGTTATTATAGATAATGATAGAGGTGTTAGATATAAGACAAGGTATAAAGGTATGTAAGATAAGAATGCAAAGTGTGTTTTATATCTAGCCTCCTCCCTTAAAGCCTGGTATACACTTTCAATTATGTGAATTGCATCAGGCCCCATATTTGTTGCAATAATCCGTAAGTATATAGAAGTAAAAGGTTTGTCAGTACTACGGCAGAAGAAAATTGAAGTTTGTATCATGAGGGAACGTATCTGCTACATGCATAAGCACATATGGTAAAATTGGTCCGTGATTGGCCAATCATAATTGAAAGTGAGTACCCATACATCTAACAATGTATGGGCAGATCGGCCAAGAGACAGATCTCCCTCTGATCAAATTTGATCAGAGATAGATCTGTTGGCTGCCCATACACTTCCAGCCAATTCCCGATCAAATTCAGCATGAAATCTTTCAGGAATCGGCACGCCCCCCCCCCGCCCCCTCCCCTTCCCGGTGTCCCTTCCTTAAAATATTCTACATGTCACGCTGCCTGCTGCTAGTGTCCACCAAACTTCCAAATTGGCGCTCCACGTGGCTGCTGGTGTTATAGCATGTGAGGCACATGTATGATGTCGCACACGCGCTACATTCCGGTAGTCATGTGGGATCTGAATGCGGAAGTACAGTGGACACTCGTCAGACACTAGCAGGTGGCGTGACAAGTTATATTTTAATGCAAGGGCACCGGGGTTATATATAGCATTTGGGCGGGGATTCCATCGCTTCGCTGGTCATAATATTGCATACCATTTCTGTCATGCACCTGCTCAACCATATCGACCAAAGATTTTACAGTATGAAATTTTGGCCCAAAATCGGTTGCATCGTTCATCGGCATGCTTGTTGCAGCACCGATTTCCATCCGCTTCTATAATAATTATAGAATTGGTTGGTCGATTGGCAACAAAATAGTCTGATGTGTGGTCACCTTTAGGCTGGGTTCACACTGGCAGTGAAAACCTTCGGAATGGAACGGATCAGCACACATACCAAAGGATCCTATGCAAAGCAATAAGATCTGGTCACATTAATCCATTCCTAACAGATCTGTTCATTTCGTTATGATGAGGGAGATGACGTAAAGTTGTGCAGTTTGTGATATTTGCGGATCCCAGATGAATCGGGTGCCAACAGAATCAATGGAAGGCTATGAGAATGGACAGTGTCTGTTCTTACAAGGCTGGTTATTGCATACGTTTCGCCAACTGAATCACCTGTCTTCGCTGCTTGGGTCCACTGCAGGGGAGAAGCGCCGGTGAGCAGATTGGAGCCCCAGCAAAAGCATAGGATTTCATCTTCTCTCCCCAGTTAGGATTCACATTTGTTCATTGAGTGGTGGACCAATGAGAATCCTCCCTAGTGGAAGAAGGATTCCTATTGGTCTGTTGCCATCCAAAGGGGATGCCTATGCCTGGGTTACGATCTGTATACAGGCGCTTCTCCCCTGCAGTGGACCTGAGGGGTGTTGCCAGCAGAAATGGAAAATGGTGATAAATGTCATGGTGAAAAAGTAGTTCTAAGAAAAACTGATCAAAAGTTGATGATTGAGTGAAATGCTGCCATGCATTACAATTACCTCTGAACACCACACTGCTACTTACAACTGCATTTACCACACTCAACCATTTTAATCAAACTGAGGTAAAATCGAACAGAAAAATTGTAACGTGTGGCCACTTTAAGTGCTAGATATAAAATTTAAACCTATATAAAAATGATTTGAGATCTGACATTTATTAATTTAGATATAAAATTCCCATCTATTTCTAAAGGGTACTCACAAGGGATAACATGGTGTATAAAGGGTCAAATATGTACTGACAACAGGGTATATGATAGGGTTTGTAAGGTGGGTGGAGCTACGCCACGTCTGCCCAGGCCTTGAACCTCTACGTACTACTGCCAAAGACGCCGGAGACGCTGAGTGAAGAGGAGAAGTGTTAGCGGAGACCCGGCGAACAAGTAGGCTGGGACGCCAGCCGTTCAAGGGTCCGCACACCGCCACTCAGCGTGAACTTCCTACATAGCGGCAAGTTTACCAAAACTCACGGCTGTAGCGGAGGTGACTATAGCAAGAAGCAGTGGTGAGATACCTGTGCCATATTATTTGATTGCAACACTGGACTAACATGATTACTTATGCATACCAAATAACAAATTAAACGGACTGCTTGCCACTCTCTGCTTTAGAGATAAGCTTATACTAACAGCCGTTCAGCATAACTAACCAACTGAATAACTGTCATCTTTTATGAAAAAGCAGCTTGAATATACCGACAGCTTATCCGCATTTCTTTACTATGCACTTGCATTAAGGACTGGCTATAAAATTCTCCCATGCTATACTGTGCAGTATATGGACTATCTAAGTGGTACCACTTATAGATTTACAGCCAATAGTAAATATTAGGTTGCTTGTGGCGTGTGTACATATGAATAGTGCATGACATATTATAAGCTGGCCAGCAAAGTGGTTTGCGTAGCACTGTTGCGCTTCTATTGATTTTATCTATCCCCCCCCATCTCTTTTTCACTATCCCAGGTTTAAAACTTGTTTGATAACTCATCAATTAATACAAATTTGATATTTTTGCATATACGTACACGTGAGACCTTTTATCTTTTTTATAATACTTAAGACTGGTTGTGTATTGAAGTGCAGTGCTATTGTATTGCGTATATGTTACGGCCAGAACCCGAAGTTTGGCCACTTCTAGTTCTGGCCGGCCACTTCGGGTTCTGGCCGGCCAATGTGCGAAGTGGCCTCTGCGCTGCGGCCAATGTGAGAAATGGATTGATTCCTGTGAGATTAAGGTATCTTCTGGCCGCAGCGCAGCGGCCAAACGTATAACAACTTAGTTAATTTAATGCAATTAAGTCGGCGGCAATGTAACAATTCAAGCCGCCGGCTTTTGGTCTGCCTCTCTCCTCCTTCTCTTATGGGCAGCCGGCAGGGACATGCGTGTCCACGAGAGTCGTTCGTCGCACCAGGAAAGCAGAGCGGGGAGGCTGCAGACATTGCTTCTGCCAGCACCCGCTCTGCAAGAACGGCAGGGAAGCCTGCCACGACTAACAACTCTGGAGGGGACACGCGTGTCCCCGCCGGCTGCCCATAGGAGAGCGAGAGAGGCGGGGGGTGGAGAGAGAGGCAGAGAAAAAGCCGGCGACTTGAATTGTTACATTGCCGCCGGCTTAATTGCATTAAATTAACTAAGTTGTTATACGTTTGGCCGTTGCGCTGCGGCCAGAAGATACCTTAATGTCACAGGAATCAATCCATTTCTCACATTGGCCGCAGCGCAGCGGCCACTTCGCACATTGGCCGACCAGAACCCGAAGTGGCCGGCCAGAACTAGAAGTGGGCAAACTTCGGGTTCTGGCCGTAACATATATAACACTAGTGGGTTTACTATCCACAGTAAATAGACGCTATGGCGTGCACAACTATACAGATCCAAGAGGTTTAGTCAGCTCAAATATTAGTATTATTTTGTATGATTCCTGCCTGTTAGAAAAGCAGGTCTCTCAAATAACCAGCACCCCTTAAAATTGCTTATTAGCTTAAAGCGGAATGAAACCCAGCATTTCTTCTTTGCTCTAATAGATTATTTACAGCATATTATATACAACCAGCATATTATATACAACCAGCAGTTTTTTTTTTACTAGAACAGCATTTAAAGGGTTACACACAGGAATTAGAAGTTATGCAATAAAGCTCATGCGCCTCTGCATATACATTCAATGCAATATTTAATAAAACTAACGATCAAGTAAAACCACATACATAAGTAGTAGTACTAGCCTTGTTCCAGCACAAAATCCTGGACACATCAAAAAAGTCCCAGGAAAGCCTGCCTAGACTCCTCAACCAGCAACAAACTACATGCATGCATATAATTGATTATAAAAGAGAAAAAATATTCCTGCACATTCTTATATTGATTACTCAAGGGTTGATTCTGCTCCAGTCACTGTAAATGACTTCCCAAAGGTAAAAATAAAATCAATTGAACTGCTCTCAGTCCAGGTCATGTACGATCATATAAAATAGTGTTTCCACGCTCCTTGTAACTAAAAACATATTCCTCCTCATGAATTTATGAATATAAATTCTTCTGCTGCCACAGCAGCTAACTCACAGTTCCCGAACTAGTTAGTGCCTATTATTCACTCCTTTCAAAAGAGAAGGGGGGCGGAGGGGGTTCACACGTCCTCAGATGTTTCCAAGTTCAAGATCCGCTTGAGTCCCGGCCGGCAACTCACTGCAAGATCACTCCGTTCTAGGCTACACACGGACTTCCACTTCAACAAGCGTAACAGCGTACGGAGTCCGGGGGGTGACGTCACCACACTTTGAGCCAATAGCCAACGCGTTTTGGTAGGATCCGCCTACCTTCTTCAGGGCGTGCTTCTATTGGTTGTGTGCCTCCTTATACTCTGTTACTCCGCCCACCTTTCTCTGTGTTGCTTATAATGTATCTCTATTTAGCACAATTATTTAAAATGCATAGATCTCAATATCTGAATTTAATCCCAATGGGGCTCCGCTATTCATGGTATATATCCATTCAGTTTCTTTCTGTGACATTTTGTCAATATAGTTGCCACCCCTCCAGTCTCTTTCCACAACCTGTATCGCATAAAATTTAAAAGTCTGCAAACTTTTTCCATGGTATTCCATAAAATGTTTACTAAGCGGTTGCTTGATGTTTCCATTTTTAATATTGTTTATATGTTCTCCTATTCTCGAAAGGAGCTTCCTCTTTGTCCTGCCAATATACTGTTTATTACAGCCACACTCTATAATATATATCACTCCAGAACTATTACAGTTTGAACTTATGGTATATAGTGACGGATTCTATATTAACTTTTTGCTGCCAATCGTGAATTTACTTATAAGCGCTACAATCTTTCCAATTACTTAGGAATTAGAAGTTCCCTGCCAGCAAAGCTGGACGCATCTGTAGATAATGTTATCTTGTATTTAACCACTTCACCACTGAGGGGGTTTACCCCCTGACCACCAGAGCAATTTTCACCTTTCAGCGCTCCTTCCATTAATTCGTCTATAACTTTATCATTACTTATTACAATTAAACGATCTATATCTTGTTTTTTCCACCACCAATTAGGCTTTCTTTAGGTGGGACATTATGCCAAGAATTATTTTATTCTAAATGTGTTTTAATGGGAAAATAGGAAAAATGTGGGAAAAAAATTAATTATTTTTCAGTTTTCGGCCATTATAGTTTTTAAATAATGCATGCTACTGTAATTAAAACCCATGAAATGTATTTGCCCTTTTGTCCCGGTTATAAAACCGTTTAAATTATGTCCCTATCACAATGTTTGGCACCAATATTTTATTTGGAAATAAAGGTGCATTTTTTTCAGTTTTGCGTCCATCCCTAATTACAAGCCCATAGTTTATAAAGTAACAGTGTTGTACCCTCCTGACATAAATATTTAAAAAGTTCAGTCCCTAAGGTAACTATTTATGTATTTTTTTTTATTGTACATTTTTAATTTTTTTTTAATTACAAAAAAAAAAAAAAAATTGGGAGTGTGGGAGGTAATGAGTTAATTTTTTTGTGTAAAAGTAATTTATTTGTATGTGAAAAATGTGTAGGGTGTAGTTTTACTATTTCGCCACAAGATGGCCACAGTAACTTTTTGTTTTAATGCGACCTCCAAGCGTCCTTCTGGAAGCTTGGAGGAAGTACTTGGAGACTGGGTAAGTGTGTATCTTTTCACAATGATCGCGCTGCTCATCGGAGAGCAGCGGATCATTGCGGGGCTTAGATCAACAAATGGGAATGGATTTTCCTGTTCATTGATCTCCGGGCGAGCGGGCGGCGGCGTGTTTACTAGCGGCGGGCGGCGTGTTTACGAGCGGGAGCGCGGGCAGTGGCGGGAGCGCGGAAAGTACGGATTTCTCCGTCCCTGGGGGTTAAAGGATGGAAAAAGGGACGGAGAAATCCGTACGGGCGGGGGTAAAGTGGTTAATTGTATCAAGTGAGGAATGTAAACAAACACTTCTCTGACACTGCAGGCTCTCCTGAAAACAGTCAGACAATCAGAAAGCATTTGTGCTTACGTTAGAAGATGAATAAAGCAGTTATGAATAAAAAAACGCAAAGTCAGCTCTCAGAGCAAAAATAATGTACTTTGGGAACGTATAATTTCTAAATGAATAATAATACTTATCCACAAAAGCAAATATGATAACCGTATGGTATATAAAAAGTAGGAAAACATGTTTTTATTTAATATTATGTCATGGTTTTATACCGCTTTAAGCGCCCCTTTCCACTTGCTGCAATGGGTTTAAAAAGGCAGGTGTTTTTCCGATTGCAACATGTTTTTGTGCGTTTTGATGTTTCCTGAATCGCAATTGGCAGCCTGCATGATTTTTGGTATGGTAATACTCCGTTTCTGACAGTTCACAGCACAACTGCAGCGAGTGGAATTTGAAGGTTGCGCAGTCGCATCACAGCGAGATTTTGAGTGTGATCATGCTTCCTAGTGTAAAAGGAGGATAATTGTGCAGGTAATTTGTAAACCACATGCTAATTTTTGATCCTTATACTGTATGTGTACTGACAATATGGTACAAAGTGTCAAATACGCACTGTAGTGCTGGTGTTTGCATTCGGCAGTGCGTGGTTCAGGACCTGAACACATGCCATTCAGCACATGGAACAGCAGGCTGGCGCATCACAATGAACTCAGAGACTTCCTTCTTCCAGGCGCTATTACATATCCATATAAAAACATTTCTTGACATTTTTATAGATTCTAATTTTTCCTTCATATCTCTTTTTTGTGTTTTGTTGTTTGAACTTTGGGCTTATTGTTTAGATTTCTTTCACCTAGTAGGTAACATAAAATGTGTTGAAGTTATCAATCTGTTTTGATATTTCAATTTCTATGGAAATGTACAGGCCTTTCCTTCAGACACGGCTTATTTTTTCAATGAGAAATGTCTTATTTGTTTGGAATATAAAATGCAGGAGGTCTCATAGACCTACGTAGTCTTAAAGGATAAATACCGTCCTTGATTTACCCCCAGTAATATTTCGTATACACCGGTTGATGCTTTATGAATGTATGCTCGCTATGGTTGAAGACCATATGCCTCAATTTGAGAAGACTTCGGATGCCTGGGTTGACCATGCTGAAAATGTTGCATTATCATATCATGTTTTTTTCACCTGAGAGGTTTTATGTTCATGTCTCTAGTCCTGTGTCTTCATTCCTCTATTTTTTTACATAATCGCTCGTGGTTATATTTGTAAATGTTTTGACCCATGAAGGTACTGTTCTGTCTTTTCTATTTATAGACTCACTTTAAGCCCCTTGTGTGGGGATACTGTTCGCATGTTGTTCAATTTTCTATTGTCTCCCCTGGTCTAAGGGCCCTGGTATGGTTGCAACATTTGCATCCCCTATTGCTATGCCCAAGGCTGGATTTATACTTTTTCTGCACCTAGGTCAGGTGTGTTGTGACCCTCCTTCCTTATGCAGCAGTGGCCACTCCATGTGCAGCCCCCTCTTATATGAGTAACATCCATGTACTGCAGCAGCTCTCTTTCATGGTTGGCTCCATAGGACATTAGCTTCCCTTATTCACATGTTACTCCCCATTTTCAGCCTCCTCTTTCATAGCAATCTTTTTTTTTTACATCCAGTTGCCCTCTTGGGCTGCAGCCGCCACCTTTGGGGTCTTACCAGAAATCCAGTCCTTCTGATGTCGTAGGGGTTGCTGGAGCTACAGTTACACCCCTGACTGCAACGTATATGGTGCCATTCCATTGTATTGCCACCACATATGGGTGCCAACAGATGTGCTGACGTAGCACATTCACTGTACACCAGCCCTGAAATAGGAAAACAGCACTCTGATCACCAATTCCGTTGTGCAACAATCCTTATTAAACTGGCATATAACAGTTTAGGGCATTTGTGGAAAGTGGTGAGCAGGTCAGCGTATCACCACTTTTACACATAGGGAGATCTGAAAGCTATTGTTATTTTAAGGAAACAATATTTTGCTGTCTAACAAGCAGCTCACCCCTTGTTTAATAGGCTCTAAAGATGGTGAATGTCTTTTGTACAGGCCCTGCATACTAACTACGCTACCTTGGCACAATGTTAATTGATCATAGTAAGGCTTTCAGCTGTCTCTCCTATAAAAATAGATATTTTAATTAGATCAGTATTATTCTTCAGCAACGTGATTGATATTTCTAGAGATAATTTGTACCATAAATGACCTGTGCGCCTCTGACAGCTCCTCCAGATGTGTTGTCAAGGCAGGACAAGATGGTTATATAATTCTCCAGTATTTTATACGGACTGGCAAAACATTCTGACATCTAAGTGTCAGTGAGATTGGCTTCTGCAGCCAGCAGACCTCTACAAATCTGCTATGACAACCAGCTTGTGAAGCGTGAAAACATTTTGTTACTGTTCACTTTCCACAAAAAAAAAAACCATGTGTATGCAATGTAGGGGAATTGTAATTTCTAATAGGTTATGTTATATAAATCTGCATTAATGATGCTTTATGTGTTACTAGTTGCTAATGAATAGTGTGGTTTTATTTTCCCATAGGTTTGTTGAAAACAGTAGGAGGGTCATTCTGTGAGTAAGGGCCCTTTTCCACTTGCAAGCACAATCGCAAATGCGTTTGCGATCACAAAAGCTTATTTTTCCACTTGCTGTGATTGTGCTGTGAACCATCGGGAGTGAAATGCAATCGCACCAATAATCGTGCAGCCTTCCGATTGCGATTTGTGGAAAATCGAAACATGCTAATGGAAAAGTGCATCACGATTTACATGTAAATCACGGCGCAACAGCAAACGACAAAACGCAGGCAATTGGCTTTTTTAAGCAGATCGCGCCTAGAGGAAAAGGGTCCTAATAATTGTGCCCCTCTGCCTCAGAATATAACAAATAAAATTAAAATTATTTCATTATGATTAAAAATAAAATGTGGGCAATTTAGTGAATTGGAGACTTTTTCAGCTCAACACACTTTACTGCAGCTAGCACTAAGGTGCATTCGCTCCCTCTGCTGGAGCTACGTAGTATAACATTATAGGCAAATATAAAACAAACTACAGATTTCAGATAGGACTCAAACATATACATCAAACAAAATCAGGTGGGAAAAACTGCTTAGTAAACCACTATTTTTCTGAAGTAGGGCTAGTGGCAGACTGCAGATTGTTGGAATGGGCCCTAATCCTGTTACACTGATCAAATGTATCATATGTAACATTGATTATCCCTTTACAATGGTTCATGTGAAGTGGCAAGTTACAGTTAGTTATTTATTTATTGTATTTATAAAGCGCCAACATATTACGCAGCGCTGGACATTAGTTAGGTTACAGTTATTGAGCTGGTATGCTGACCAGAGGCACTAAAATAACATAAAATGTTTAAAAACACTTTAAAAAAAAGGAAATAAAGACATGCAGTGACTGGATTCTGGCAGTTAACCTGATCTTGCCTTTTAGAAAGGCTGTATACTGGTGCAGGGGTGCACTCACCAAGTAAGATAAGATTTGGACACCATGGATCTCATCCCGATGGACACAATTGTAAATATTCTCCTATCAGGGCCGGCGCTACCATTAAGGCAAAGTAGGCAGCTGCCCCAGGGCCCCAGAGCTTGTAGGGGCCCCCAGGGGCTACAAGAGGAAAAAAAAAATTTCAAATCGGCCTTATAGTTTTTGAGAAAATCGATTTTAAAGTTTCAAAGGAAAAAAAATACACATTTAAAAACCTGCCGACTTTAATGGTTAATAGCAAATCCACCTTAAATGCTAGAAACTCTAAATTTGCAGGATATGTTAAGGAGATCATTAGGAATAAGAGGAAAAAACAATTTTTCAAAAAGACCTTATAGTTTTTGAGAAAATCGATTTTAAAGTTTAGCAGGAAAAAAGTATACTTTTAACCAGTTCACCCCCAAGGGTTTTTATCCTAACGGACCAGAGCAATTTTCAGTTGTCAGCGCTCCTCCCTTTTATTCCCTAATAACTTTATTACTACTTACCACAAGAAAATGACCTATACCTCGTTTTTTTCGCCACCAATTAGGCTTTCTGTGGATAGTATATTTTGCTAAGAATTTTTTTATTCTAAATGCATTTTAATGAGAAAAAAATCATTATTTCTCAGTGTTCAGCCTTTATAGTTTTAAAATTAAACATTCTCCTGTGGATAAAACAAACACGTTTTATTTGCCCAGTGGTCCCGATAATTAAACCGTTTAGATTATGTCCCTACCACAATGTATGGCGACAGTATATTATTTTGAAATATAAGTGGTTATTTTTCTGTTTGTTCTGGCCATAATTACAAGCCCCTATGTAATAAATTAAAATTAATTTTCCCCCATAAAATATAGAATAAAAAAAGCTGAGTCCCTAAGGCAACTATTTATTTATTTTTTTTAAGCTGATTTTTTTTTTTACAAGTGTTTTTTTTGGGGGGGAGGGTTGGAAGTGTAATTTTATTAATGATGTGTATATACTTGAAAATGTTTGTATTTTGTAGGTGTAATATACTTTTTGGCCACAAGATGGCGCTAGTGAACACTCATAGGACGTGTTCACTTTTTTTTTTTTTTTTTTTTTTTTACACTTTATTAAACTGATACATTTCCTGTTTATGTGAATGGACGTAGCCGCTGTTCGCGGTCACGTCCATTCACTCCAGGCACTGCGATTGGGTAGAGGACTGTTCGGTCCTCTTCCCCAATCACCCAGCACGGGATCCCGACGGTAATGGCGGCGGTAGCGGCGGACACACGGCGGTAGCAGCGGCGGGAATGCGCGACGTATTAAAACGTCATGTTGCTGTTAATAGCCGTAAGCATGACGTTTTAATACGTTAGGATGGCGGTAAATGGTTAAATGCGGTAAATGTCACTTTTCGTAGTAAACCTAACGGTAGTGTAATTTTACATGCATCAAACGAAAGCGCAATAAATTTCCTGACGGAGTTTCCAGGGGGTCTATACGCAGCCGCAGCGCTTTGGACAGGGATCGCTATACAGCCGCAATATGGCTGTATGAAGATCCCTGGCATTTTTTCCTATTTTCCCAAATTTTTTTTTATGTTTAGAGTGTGGGAATTTTTTTAAAAAAAAATTATGTGGGGTCCCCCCTCCTGAAACTTTTTAACCCCTTGTCCCCCATGCAGGCTGGGATAGCCAGAATGTGGAGCTCCGACCGATTGGGACTTCACACCCTGTTATACCAGCTGCAAAAAAGGTCCCCTAATGCCGATTTTTGTTCCGGGGTATATGTTGGGGGGGCCCCCCTGGTTTATTTTGCCCTGGGGCCCCATTGTTGCTTAAACCGGCCCTGTCTCCTATAACTGACTTCTCCAGGGCTAACTTGTTCTTTATTGGGATCTGGCTGTTCTACAGTATTTTGTCTCTTGACTGTTTTTGTTCAATGGTTTCATTGTTAACCAAGCCTTAAATCAATGCTGCAATTGGATGTCTGTATTTGATACTTTCTTTTCTACTGATAAAATAAAGTTTGAAAATTTGACTATAGCAGTGTCCAGTGGATAATTTGGGTGCCACATATAGCCGAAACATCAGGCACCACCAAAGTAACAGCAGAGATAGTAGCGGAGTGAAAATAGTATAAAAAATTGTGGCACAGATAGTAGCGGAGGGATAGATAACGGAAGGTTAGTGTTTTAAGCATAGGTTGGGGTAGCTTTGTGTTAGGAGTCGTTAGTGGAGGTTAGTGTGGGAGGAAATTTAGGTTCTATTATTTATTCTGTTATCAGTATTATCCAGTGCCCAATAGTATAATATCAGTAACACTGCTGATATTATAGTAATGGTTTCACCCAGTGCCCAAATTTCCACACAGCCTTTTTTTGGCATACATGTAAAGGTGGACTACCTCCTGTAGTAAATAACTTTTATTATATCAATATTTTGATATAATTTTTATTGTATCAAAAAAGTACTCACAATAAGTGGCACGCGTTTCTGAGATTGCAATCCCACTTCATTAGGCAAATGGACAGAGAGTGTGAACTCGCACGGGTAAATGTAGAGCTAAGAGTTTAACTGAGGTGCAACTTTACCTCCTCATTTTGGTGCCTCTGGTCAGCATACAAGTTTGGGGCAATTTCCCATTGGCCATTTTTGCAGTAACTTATTCTTGGAAAGTATTATTTTTATTGTCTCTTTTTTACAACACTAATGACAATACAACAAAAGAGTAAAATAAAGAACAACAACTTGCTATGATCATGGTACAGTGCCATGAGTGGTTCTAAGCAGCCACAAAAATTTCAGTGAAAAAACATCATTTACAGTCATTAATGGCAGCATGAAAAATTGGGCTACTCAATAGTTAACTGTCTCTGTCTGACCGCAACCCCCCCCCCCCCCCCCTCCAATACTCAGTTATTTATCCAGATTATCTGACTCTTTAATCAGTGATTTTTAATCCAAGTTGATTGTCACCACCTGCCTACTTGCGTGGACACTTCCATGACTCACAATTGTTAGTATATCTCAAGACTTTTATTTCTTTTACTTTTAGCCACATACTACACTTTATTGTCTCTCAGTCTCTCTTCCCCTCAACTTCTTTTTTGGTTTTAAGTTATTGAAGGTCATGTGTTGGAAGCTGGGAATCATAGACATTAGGATCATTAGACTTTTAAATAGTCCAAATTGTGATGTACTGGAAATTTTTGTGTGTCATCTCCGTATACAGTAGCTAGTATTTACTAAAATGGTCCAATGGAGAACTAGTGCATTTAGGAAAGAAAGGGTGACTTGTTTGGTCAAATCTCACAGAAGAGCTACTTGAGCACATGTTGCTGAGAAACTTAAAGGTTGCCATCAGAGAGAAGGCAACTTAGTAAACTCTTGCCCGCCATCTTATCCAGGTTAAGTATACATGATCTATTGTGTTCTTTATGTTCTCTCACTTATATGATGTTCCACTCTGGAATTATTAGCTAATGTTTTGCAGTGGTTATTTGTTGTTTCATATATTTTTAAGGAGTACACAGATTACTAATTTATTGCACATGGCACTTTAATCAAGTTCTGATCACATGATTTTTAATTATTCATCAATTTAAGAATTAGACTTCCTCTAAGAACGTTATTGTTTCATCTTGTGCATCAAGAAAGCACTTTTCTTTGCAAGAGTTATATTGTGAAGCACTTAGTTTTTTTGTCTATACTTGTATATCAAGAGAGCACCGTATTAGTATTCATAATTCTGTTTATATGCACATATCACTTTACTGAAATACAAGTTTTTAACCATATAGTGAACTATTTGGTTACTAGAAGGGACGTAACTATGCTGAATCAGGCCCCCCTGCAGAGATATGTTGGCGGACCTCCCCTCAATCGGGAGGGGGGGGCGAGAGCTTGGAGGCCCGATGCTATACATTGCTATACAGAGCATTCAGTGCAGCAGAAGAGGATACATTCCTTGCTCCCGCTACACACATTTCCTCCACTCACTTCATGGTTAGTTTTCAAGTGCCGTGCAACCAGCCAATCACCAAGTGGCTTCAGTCCCCTCATGGTGATTGGCTGGCTGAACGCAGTGCATGGCACTTGAAAACAAACCAGGAAGTTAATGGAGGAAACGCTCGCAGGGAATGTATATGCCTCTGCTGCACTGAATGCTCTGCATACTACACTGCCTCCCGGGCCCTCTCCCAGCTCCAGGCCACTGCAGTGGCGGTGGGGTGATAGTTATGCCAGTGGCTACTACTAGCAATCACTGAAAAATTGTATATGCTGTGTTGTTTTTTATATTAATTTATATATCTCATTATGTGAATATGCAGGAAGGTGGTTAACAGATATACTCGCTTATAGGTGTTTTTTTATTATTAACACAATAATTCAATAACATTTGTAAAGTGCTTTTCTCCCATAGGACTCAAAGTGCATAGATATGTCTCAAATGAATACAGGGTTGCGGGGTGTTCCAAAGTGTTGGGGCAGCATGACAGAAGGCTCTTTCTCCAAAGGTTTTGAGGTGGACTCTGGGGGTGACCTAATTATTAGATCCTTTTGATCTAAGATTGTGGGGGGTGTGATGCTGTTGCAACAAATCCTTCAGGTATCCAGGGCCCAGATTGTAAAATGATTTGAATGTCAATAAGCCAATCTTAAACAGAATTCTCCACTTTATTGGTAGCCAGTGGAGTGAGTGAAGGGTTGGTATTATGTGGCAATGGCGGAGTTGGCTAGTTGACAACCTTGCAGAGGTGTTCTGTGTTCTGTACTCGTTGCAGGCAAGTGCAGGTCTTTGTTTGGAAGGCCTGTATAGAGAACATTGCAGTAGTCTAGCCTTAAGGGGATGAAGGTATGAACTAGGTTTGTAAGATACGCTGGAGTAGGGATGCTCATTCGGATTCCGCGGAAATGCAATTTCCGAAATTCCGATCGGAAATTGCATTTCCACATCGGAATGCGGAAATCGGTAATACAAGAGTGGTAGGCGGATTTCCGCCGACTTTAACATCGATTTTCTCAAAAACTATAAGGTCTTTTTGAAAACTTTTTTTTGAATTTTGTTCACAAGATTCAGTTTAATAAACCCTGAAAAGTGTTTCTAGGACTTACGGGGGCTTTGCTATACCACTAAAGTCGGCTGATTTTTACTGTAATGTAAAATGCAGAAAATCTGCAATATTCGATATGCGGTAATTTTAAGTCAATCAGAAGACTCAGAATGAATAAACCAATCAGAGAATGGGGATTTAGGCAGAAATTTCTGCATTCTCTGATTGGCTTATTCATACTGCGTCTTCTGATTGGCTTAAAATTACCGCATATCAGATAATGCAGATTTTCTGCATTTTACATTACAGTAAAAATCAGCCGACTTTAGTGGTTAATAGCAATGCTCCCGTAAGTCCTAGAAACACCAAAGTTCTAGGATTTATTAAACAGAATCTTGTGAGCAAGATGCAAAAAAATTTTTTTTCAAAAAGACCTTATAGTTTTTGAGAAAATCGATGTTAAAATCGAGGAACATTTGAGCAATTTCCGTCGGAAATCCGCATCAGAATGAGGAAATTGGTAGCGGAAAGTGGAATCGGTAGCAGTAGCGGTAATTGGCAATGGTGGAATGCGGAATCGGAAGTTGGCATTTCCGACCATCCCTACGCTGGAGGTACTGTCCATAGTTTGGCTACATTTTTGTGGCATTGCAATGTGTAGTTGTTGAGATATGGATACACACTGATATACTGGGTTTAGGGTCATTTTTAGCCATTTTGGTACTCTAGGCAGAGCTGCCATTCCCCAAATCATTTAAAAACAATCAACAACATGTTTATGAATATGTTTATCATGATCATATACTGAATACCACTCTCAGCTTACAGGGCTAAAGTACGAGGTTTGAACCTTGGCCAGGACACTTTTGGCATGTATAATTTGTAAAGAATTTGCCTCTGTGTTTGTGGGGATTTCTCTGGGTACAAGGTTTCCCAAATATATTCCAAAAACATACTGATAAATTATTTGCTAACCCCAAAATTGGGAAGCAAGAAATTTGGGCACTGGAGGCGCCTTGGAAGTTTGGGTGCCACCATTGGTGTTCATACAAATATTGTTCACAGATACAGTATATATATATATATATATATATATATATATGGGCGCTGAAGGTACCCAATAAATGATGGGTGCAGGGGCCACCGACTCTGCAAATTGTGGCTACAAATAGCGGGTGCAATAGGTGGGGGGAAAATGTATTATTGGGCAGAATTTTTACCTTCTTCAAATATGGGTGTACTCACTTTTGTTGCCAGCAATGTTGACATTAATGGTTGTTTGTTGAATTATTTTCATGGGACAGCAAATTGACACTTATACAAGCTTTACACTGACTACTTTATATTGTATCACAGTGTCATGTCTTCAGTTTTGTTCCATGAAAAGATATAATAAAATAGTTTCAAAAATGTGGGAGGTGTACCGTATATACTCGCATATAAGCCGACCCGTGTATAAGCTGGAACACAGATTGTTCCCTCAGAAACCATGAAAAAGTGATTGACTCACATATAAGGCTCCTCCCCAGTATAGCCCCCTCCACAGTAGCCATTCTGTGCTCCCAGTACAAGTCAGCCCCTTCCCTATCGCCAGATGTGCCCCAAGGATGATACAGCTTTTTCTCAAGACACTACTAGATGACGTCATAGATATGAGACACAGCGATTGCCACACGGGAAGAATCCCTGATCATTGCACCTGACAGGTTGCTTGCACGCTCCGCTCCACAAGCCAGAGGACACAGGTAGTCATGAGCAGCACACTCTGCACACCATGTTGCAGGGGATGAGGAGCATGGACACTGCAGGGAGCCAGCTGGCAAGAGCAGGATCTCTAGTGCAAGATCCTTACGCTCCTCTGCCAGTAACAGACCCTACTCCACCATCTGTTCTGCTCGACTGACTCGCATATGAGCCGAAGGGGTAACTTTTCAGCACTTTTTTTTTATTTTTTTAAAGATTTTTGAAAAAAAATGTTGTTTAACAATAATAACAAAAAGACATATAGTGCCTCACATCGCGCCCAATATTCACATATTTCACAATACCCGGGTGACCAACCAGCACCACCGTACAAAAAATAGTAGGACACAATGAGTATATCATAAATCTTAAATGTAACAGGTATTTTATGTTACAGCACATTTTTTTTGCTGAAAAATTAGGCTTATATGTGCGTATACAAGGTACTCACTTTTGTAAGACACATGGTAATACTGTATTCTGGTGCACGTAGTAAAAAAGCCTGTGGAAATTTGGGCACTCAGGAAAGCTGATAGTAGAATATCTAGAATATCAGTAAATTTACTGATATTTTACCATTAAGTGTAAAGAAGGATAGTAAACTATGGGTATAATAATACAGATAGTTTACTGTAGCTAAACATATTCCTACTCTCACCTGATTCCTCCCCTTAACCACCCCCTACTCCACCCACACACAGATACCCTTCCCGACACCTAACCCTAACCCCCCACACATAAAAACCCTACCTGGCGCCTAACTTTAACCACCTTCCAGCCTGCGCATCTGTGGCGATTGAATGCGTTCGCTAGGGAGACAGTTCAGGGGCCATAAAGCTGTATAGGCAGCGGCAGAACATTACATCTGTAGAGTATTGGGGCCCAAAACCTTTGTCCTAGCGATTGCATCCGATAGCTATTGGCAGCAGTCATGAAAAGTTTATAAACAGGTATTGGTATTGCAGGGGTTAATCATGAGTTAATAGGCTAGGCTGGGGTTAAATAAATGGGAATTTAAAAAAAAACACATTTTATTGAGACCATGGCTTTAATTCATCAAGCATTACCGCATTCGGTAATGCTGAAAACAGCTGAGTTAACGGAGCACTTAAGAAAATGTTAATTCATCAAAGCTGTTACCGAATGAGAAGCTGAAATCACAGAGCAATGAGATAAATTACCGACTTGTGCTCAACACATGTCAGCAAATGTCAGTAAATGTTAATTCATCAAGGTTACCAAATTCGCTAGCACATTCGGTGTTTATCTCCAGCTCTCCCCTGTCGTTACAGGCTTCGAAAGCCTTCTGTGTGAATGTTTTCATGATTAACAGGAGCAGGCAGCCAATAGAAACAGCCCCTGTTCTCCTGCAAGTGCTGCTGATAGGTCACACAGGCTTCTCCACACAAGCTTCCAGACCTCCCAGGCAGTGAGCAGAGATAACGGGACAAAAGATATCCCCAGATGTCCTTCGGTGGTTTAACCCTTTGAGTCCCTGTTTGAATATACAAAGATGCATGTGGTGAAATCACCAAGCATGGCATTTGTAAAGTCTCCAGGAAGTTTATCTACGTTGTGGCAAATAAGTAAAATGTTAAGAAACACTGATGGACAGATTCAGAGCAGCAGAGGCAGTATAAGTAACAGTAAATATAACACACGTTTACATGTAAAGGGATGTCTGGATGCCTTCTATTGTTATCAGCTTGTAACAACACAGAGACATTCCAAGCTGCTCTGCACCACTCTGCCGTTATCTAACAGCCTTTGATGAACTGAAGCTGTAGTACTTAGGTAACTTAACGAACCTCTACCACACATGGGAAAATATTGATGAATTAGCACAGTGAAGTGTAAAATACCGAATGCGGTATTTTTAGGACTGGGATTTTGTTATCGAACACCCTTTGATGAATTGAAGCCCATGTCACTTAATTTTTTTTTCCAACTTTTCCAACCTTTTTTTTTCCAACTTATTAAATTCACAAGACTGTGCAGGTGCATGCGCGGGAGTGCGCGCTGGCAGGCAGCTGTTTTTAATGCAGGCCGTAGATATTACTGTAGGTCCTGGAACACACAGGAGCACTAGCCGAAGAATCTACGTCCTGGAACAGCAACAGGTTAACCACCCCCAACATCTAACCTTAACCACTCCCCCACCGCTAATCACTGCCAATCGTCACAACAAAAAATCAAAAATTAAATTTTTCAGGCGCCGCCATAGGCAGTCATTGAAATAGAATTGAGGGTTAATATGTGTGCCCACATCGCCCGATAAACAGCGGCCACTATTTATTTGGTGCCGCAGGTGCCCAAATATCCCCTCAATACCGCTATTTCATTGTTCGTCAAACTTCCACCACTAGCAGATGCCCAGATTTCCTGCTTCAGTTTTCTGAGACTAGATTTGAGCTTTATAGGTTAACCTCTTGAGGACTGCAGGGCTAAACCCCCCTAGTGACCAGGCCATTTTTAGTAAAATTGGCCACTGCAGCTTTAAGGCAAAGCTGCAGGGCCGCACAATACAGCACACAAGTGATTCCCCCCCCCCCTATTCTCCCCTTCAACAGAGCTCTCTGTTGGTGGGGTCTGATCGCTCCCCCCATGTTTGTTTGTTTTTAATCAATATTTATGTCCGTGTTTTTTTCATAAAAAACCCTGTTTCTTTAAATGTATTCCCTCCCTCCCCACAGCCAGCCCATTACTGTGATCGGCTGTCATAGGCTTCTGCCTATGAGAGCCGATCGCTCTCTTGTCCCCCAGGGGGACAGCCGTGTAACACGGCTGTCCCCAGTACAGCGCTGCTGCCGATCGCAGCGCTGTTCATAGAAATAGATGTCGATCACGTCGTCTAACAGTCTCCCGAGCGGCTATTGCCACTCGGAGACTGAAGGCGGGGCAGAGCTCCGCCCTCCGAGCATGAGATGCACGCACAGCGTGCGCGCGATCTCATGCAAATTACAGCCCCAGGACTTTACGCCAATCGGCGTCAGGCGGTCCTGGGGCTGCCGCTTCGGCCACGCCCATCGGCGTGACGTGGGCGGCAAGAGGTTAAGATGGCTAATTGCCACAGTGTCATACTTCAAATACAGTATAATTTCTTTATAATAAACTTTGCTATAGTAAACATTTGGGTATAGTAAACTACCTCTCCAGGTCCCAGACAATCTCCGTTATAAGTCTATGTGAGCAACGCCTGGTATAGTAAACTCTGATATAATAAAACTTCTATTATAGTAAACATGATTTTTTGCCCCTACATGAGGCTGACTCTGGATAAAGTAAACAGTGGGCAGTGCATGCGTCATATGTCAGTGTGAAACCCATGGCTGGCTGCTTTCTTCAGGCTGGTTGCAGGTGAGTTGATGACAGATTACATTTGTAAGACAAGAAGAATGGCAACAGCGCTGGATATACAGTACTGTACAAATAAGCAGCCTGGGGGAAATGAGGAATAATGTGAACATAAACAAGTGGATGCAGTGTTACCACTTTCACTTTGCAATCACTAATAAAAGTATTGTGTGATGATTTGCTCAGCTGCCTGTGCAGGCAGGCAGCTTTTTGACCATTGTGTAGGTTTGTATGCTGCAGGACTCTGGAAAGAAGAGCTTCTGTCAGTTTTGCAGCTTGTGCTTGCTGAGGAATTTGCATACGTTGTCATGCAAATTGCCTGGCCACATTCATTGGAGGCGTGTACTATAAGTACTATGTGTGTCCCACAATGCTTTGCTGGTCATAAGGATTTCGTCCTATGTAACACTCCTGGTGGGGTGTCAGCCTTACTCTCTGTTTGAAGATCAGCTTAGAGTAATTCCTGAATCTGCGCTAGGCAGGTTTTCCCTAGTGCAGTTAGGATTGTTTATCTGTTTGTTTGTTCTGTTGCCATTGTCCTGTCCCAGCGGTGGTCGACAGGAAATGGTTCTGATCTCTGTTCTTGGAGTATAGCTGGTGCAGCGGTTGCTACCAGCTATCTCTTCTGTTCTGTCTCCTGGGATCGCGCTAGCTACTTTTCGCTAGCGCTGTGGATCCTTCTGTTCTGCTACTCTGTACCTGGATCGCGCTAGCCACTTTTCGCTAGTGCTGTGGATCCTATCTCTCGCTTGTCCCTGTTTTCGTGTGTCTGTCTTGTCTGCTACGCTTGCTGGAGGCTCGGTGAGGTAACCGTTAAGCAAGCGCTCGCGTCCTCTGTTTCATGTTTGTCTGTTAATGGTTAGTTAGGCGTGCTTGTCTCTATTGTGCTTATCACGTGGAGACCGCGCATAACCACGTGCACTGTTGTGAAAGAGTGCGGTGTTCGCGGTTAGCTAGCATTTGTTATTTTCCGTATCTCCTCATTGTATTATTTGCTGTGCCTTTGCTAACCTCGTATTCTGTTCTGATCTGCCTTGTGTCACGTCTGGCGATCGCACCTCTCGCGATCACGTTCCTGTTTCATATCTGCTGTTGTGTGTGCACTGTCGCGGGGTGGCGACTAGGTTGGCGCACACACATTCAACCTGTCCCTTTGCTCGTTCTCATTCGCAATCGCCTCTCTTGCGATTGCGTTCTGCGCTTCGTACAAATTCCTGTCTGGCATTTGTGGAGGTACAGAGGATTGGTTCCTCTGCACTCCCCAGCGCCATCTGCCGACAGGAATTTTCCCTCTACGGGTGCGTAGCACCTTTTGCTGGGTGCCTGCAATTACATGCTTGTGGAGGATTTCCGCCGTGTCAGCGCACGCATTGTGCGCTGATCACGGAGAAAGTTCCACAATCGTTACATATTGTCACAATCCTCCCACTGGATTGTACGCACTCCCGGGTATCTCTACTCTCGTTAGCAAGACACTCCTGGTAGCGTGTGGAGCGCAGTACAGGCTACTTTCACTTGTAGTGCAGATCAGTGCGGGCCTACTCGCTGCAAAACTAAGGAGAGTGGAAAGGAGAGTGCTAAATACCGCCCACGCAGGTATCAGAGCCAGGTATTATGAGTTGCTGCATTTTGAAGAGAGGCTTCATGATTGGCTCAAGTGTGAGCAGAAAGGTTTGCAGGACACATGCTGCAAGTTCCCCCACCGAAGTATTGGAGCCTTTCACAGGAAGCGTGTGGCTGCCTCTATTCAGCGACTACTGCAATTTTTAAGGAGCACTGGATACTGTATTAGCGATTTTTCCACCCTGGCTATGCAGCCTTAAAGGACTTACGAGGCGAAATTACTAAAAAAAAGTTAATCACTTGCCTCACCTTTTAAGGCATGGAGGACGCCGTCCGCGCCCTCCGTGTTGATCCGCCGGGTCTCCACGCTCATTAGCCCCCCGGACCGGCTGCCGACCCCACGGCCCGGGTCGGGCTCTCTTGCCTCTCGTAAAATGGCCGCTTCCTCTGCCCGCGGCTGCGCAGTCCGCCTGGCCGCTAGTGCGGCTGCACAGCTCTAGGGCTAACCCCCCCGATCCACGCTATGCAGCGTGGATCGGGGGGGTTGGCCCTAGAGCTGCGCAGCCGCACTCGCGGCCAGGCAGACTGCGCAGCCGCGGCCAGAGGAAGCGGCCATTTTACGAGAGGCAAGAGAGCCCGACCCGGGCCGTGGGGTCGGCAGCCGGCCCGGGGGGCTAATGAGCGTGGGGACCCGGCGGATCGGCACGGAGGGCGCGGACGGCGTCCTCCGTGCCTTAAAAGGTGAGGCAGGTGATTAACTTTTTTTTAGTAATTTCGCCTCGTAAGTCCTTTAAGGTATTGTTGTAGTCCACCCAATGTGCAAGTGCTTGTACTGTACCTTCACTGGGAGGACAGAGTTGATCCTTTGCAGCAGAGAATGTACCAGGGCATGCTGGGTAATTTCTAGGTCAATTTCTAATATAGTAAACTTCTGATATAGTAAACTACTTTTCCTGGTCCCTTGGAGTTTACTATAACGAGATTATACTGTAACTGCACGTTCTATCAATGTAGGTTAAACACTTAGACTTGTTACATGAGTCATGGGTTTGCTGTTAGTTTGTGATGTGAAAAAAAATCTTAGCAAAAACAAAAACCTGCTGAAGCGAAAAGTTATGCAAAGTGTAAAGTGTGAAACCTGCCAGCAGAGCACACTAGATCAGAACAAGAGTGCCACTAATGGAAATTCTCTTGTTTTCTTCTACATAGAATTTCCCACAGTGGAACTTATTGCAGACTTGTGCCATCATAGAAATACGGTTTATAAAAATCATCCTTTAGTACAGGAAGTAGGAAAAGCAAAATGCAACAATTGAATAGTTACCCTTCTCCTGTACCTCTAGATCACTAGCTCGGATGTTCACAATTAAAGGTCAACTAAAGTGAGAGGGATATGGAAGCTGCCATATTTATTGCCTTTTAACAATAACAGTTGCCTGGTAGCCATGCTGATCCTATGCCTCTAATACTTTTATCCATAGACACCGAACAAGCATATACAGATCAGGTGTTTTTGACATTATTGTCATATCTGACAACATACCTCCCAACTTTGGAGGATGAGAAAGAGGGACACTTAAGCCACGCCCCCTGTGCAGCCTTAAGCCACACTAGATATTGCAGGAGGGTGCCAGTGGGTGGAAGAGGGTGACTATGGGCGGGAGGAGGGTTTGAAGGAGGGTGCCAGTGGGTGGGGAGTAGGGTGCTAGTGGGTAAGAGGAGGGCGCCAGTGTGTAGGAGCAGGGTGCCAGTGGGTGGGGAGGAGGGTGCCACTCTCTCTGGGTGGGAAAGAGGGTGCCACTCTGGGTGGGTAGGAGGGTGCCACTCTGGGGGAGAGGAAGAAGGAGGGTGTCACTCTGGTTGGGTAGGAGTGGGTGGGTAGGATGGTGCCACTCTGGGTGGGGAGAAGGATGCCACCCTGGGTGGGTAAGAGTGAGTGGGTAGGAGGGTGCCATTCTGGGGGGAGAGGAGAGTGCCACTCTGTGGGGGTAGGAGTGGGTGGGGAGAAGGGTGCCACTCTGGGTGGGTAGGAGGGTGCCATTCTGGGGGGAGAGGAGGGTGCCAACCTGGGTGGGTAGGAGTGGGTGCCATTTTGGGTGGGGGGGAAGGGTGCCACTCTGGGGGGAGAGGAGGAAGGAGGGTGCCACTCTGTGGGGTGGACTGGAGTGTTCCAGTGAGGAGAGGACAGAAGAAAAGATCGGGGCACCAGCTGCCAAAGTGTAATGCTGGGAGGGGGGGCCAACATCACTCCTCCCTGCCTCTCCATCATGGGCCCCCTCCTGAGTCCTCTTGTAGAGAACTTGCGCAGCGGTGCGGGCATTTAGTTTACCTGAGTCTGTGCGCTCCCTCCGGCTTCTTCTCTCTATTTCCTGTTTCGCGTCATGGGAAACAGGAAATAGAAAGAAGGCGGCCACCGGAGTGCACAACCAGGTAAACGCACCGCTGCGCAAGTTCTCTGCAAAATGACTCTGGAGGGGGCCCATGATGGAGAGAGAGAGAGGAGTGATGTTGGACCCCTCCCAGCACTACACTTCGGCGGCTGCCGGCGGTTGGTGCGTCGATCATTTTTTCCCTCCTCCGCCTAGCCGCCAGGACACAAGGGGGAGTTCGCGGGATAGCGGGACCCTCCCTGTTAGGCTTGGAGGTGTATTCTCCACGGTCAGCACGTGATGCATAAGCTGACGTGAAGGAGGCACACACCAGCACAAGGAATCAGGATATCCCCAGTTTAGTGGAGGAGAGGACTGACTCCAATAGGAGATTGTGGTGCACAGAGCCGGTGCAGATCTGAACAGCCACAAACAATACTTTCGTGATAACGTCTCAGCGCAAAGTAGCGCTAAGCGCAAAAACCAGAACTGAGGAGATCAGGGCAGGTAGACAGAATGAACGCTTGCTTAACTAGCCACTACTTAGTGACAGCAAGCGTCCACAACAAGACAGACTGGAATGAGCCAGCCAATGCGTTTGCAGCGATGGCGTGCCTCACAAAGACAGGACAGGATAGTCAGGAAATAGCAGGATCAAGATAGATGAACGTAACACAGACAAATATACAACAAGTATGTTTTCCTAGCGTATTACAATTACAGCTATCAATGAAACTATTTGTAACGTCTGACTAACATATGTATATATCGGCAATGAACCGATATATGACATAAGCAGGAACACTGACTAGCACTGGAGCAATACAGGGAACAGGACTCAGAAGGATTCGCTATCTCTTCGCAGAGATGAACGCAATCCACAGACGGTAACAGGACAGGATTCAGAAGGATTCGTTATCTCCTCGCAGAGATGAACGCAATCCACAAACAGGACCAGGAGCAGGATACTAACTCAGCACGGGTGATCACGATACGCGCAAACTACCAAAACGTGCTGGAAACCTGACTAACTGAACACAGGATATAAACAGTTCGTGTACGTATATATCAGCGTCACTGATGTATCAACATAACACGAATACAAGGAAAATAATAAACGTGCTGGTATGCATATATATTGGCAATGAACCAATATATGATGCAAGACCAGCAAAGTATCTTTAGAACAAGAAACACGGTCTGGGGCTGAAGCAACAGCAAGACTAGCTACACTGAAACTATGATAGCACAAGGAAACCCTGCAGGAAGCAGATCTTTATACTGAGGTCATCCAATGGGAGCAGACATGCAGATTCCCACACAGGTGAATGATAATCAGTCACAAGCTGACAGCAGGGAAAGGCAGACAAAGCTATGCAGCTTGCATGGAAAGAGATCAGAACTGCCTGAGCAGCAGCACTACTACTGCCAGCAATACCTGCTGCAGCAGCGATCATAACACTCCCTTAACCCGGGACAGTTCTGCAGGATCCGGGACACTTGGGGGGCCTGCTAACAAAATTAGCTGCATGCTTGTTTCTGGTGTTATTCAGATACTACTGCATTCAAATAGATCTGCAGGACTGCCAGGCTACTAGTATTGTTTAACCACTTCACCACTGAGGGGTTTTACCCCCTGACCACCAGAGCAATTTTCACCTTTCAGCGCTCCTTCCATTCATTCGTCTATAACTTTATTATTACTTATCGCAATGAAATGAACTATATCTTGTTTTTTTCGCCACCAATTAGGCTTTCTTTAGGTGGGACATTATGCCAAGAATTATTTTTTTCTAAATGTGTTTTAATGGGAAAATAGGAAAAATGTGGGGAAAAAAAAATTATTTTTCAGTTTTCGGCCATTATAGTTTTTAAATAATGCATGCTACTGTAATTAAAACCCATGAAATTTATGTGCCCTTTTGTCCCGGTTATAAAACCGTTTAAATTATGTCCCTATCACAATGTTTGGCGCCAATATTTCATTTGGAAATAAAGGTGCATTTTTTTCAGTTTTGCGTCCATCCCTAATTACAAGCCCATAGTTTATAAAGTAACAGTGTTTATACCCTCTTGACTTAAATATTTAAAAAGTTCAGTCCCTAAGGTAACTAATTATGTATTTTTTTTAATTGTAAATTTTTGATTTTTTTTTTAATTACAAAAAAAAAAAAAATGGGGAGTGTGGGAGGTAATGAGTTAATTTTGTGTGTAAAAGTCATTTATTTGTATGTGAAAAATGTGTAGGGTGTAGTTTACTATTTGGCCACAAGATGGCCACAGTAACTTTTTGCTTTATTGCGACCTCCAAGCCTCCTTCCGGAAGCTTGGAGGAAGAATAAGGAGGCTGGACACGTGAGTTTCTTCTCACAATGATCGCGCTGCCCATAGGAGAGCAGCGGGTCATTGTGGGGCTTAGATCAACGAACGGGAATGGATTTTCCCGTTCATTGATCTCCGGGCGAGCGGGCGGCGGCGGTTTTACTAGCGGCGGGCGGCGTGTTTACGAGCGGGAGCGCGGACAGCGTCGGGAACGCGGAAAGTACGTGTTTCTCCGTCCCTGGTTTTTAAAGGATGGAAAAAGGGGCGGAGAAATACGTACGCGCGGGGGTAAAGTGGTTAAAAGAAAATAAATATGGCAGCCTCTATATCCCTCTCACTACAGTTGTCCTTTAAAGTAAGCATTCACTGTACAATGTAAGCTTGACAAGGGAAATGATTGATAGTTACCCAATCCCAGTTCAAACAGGAAATACTGGCCATTTTAAACAGTAGTGCACCTCTCAATATTATTAGATTTCAGGATCGTAACGCCACCACTGAACTAGTTTATACCACAAAATGCAGTACAGAGTTGGAACTGCAAGCTGCTCAGTCCTGCCTTCCACTCACTCCCCTGCCTCACCCCCGATGCTTTCTGTCTATGCTCAGTTTGGATTAGTAACGGTAGCTCGTTTAAAAGTGAGTCTGAAGTGAAATAAAAAACAGGCAAACAGATACTCCCCTAAGGAGAGGGAAGATTCTGGGTCCTATAGAGCCTTCCCATTCCTCCTACTGTCCCTGTGGTTCTATTGCTGGCTCCCCCTTTAGACTGCTCTCTACTGCTGTGGGAGGCTTCGGAGGTCTTCAGGAGCCTGAATTCTCCTGAAGATGGGCCGCTCCATACTGTGCAATCACAAGCACACATTCTTGCGCATGCGCAGTTCAGAGTCGCCGGGCTTCAGGAGCACTCAGGCTTCCGAAGACTTCCAAAGCCTCCCATGGCAGTGAGTTTGAATGTGGGAGCCAGCGCTGGAACGAGCGGACCATGGGAAGGCTATTTTGGACCCAGAGCCTTCCCTCTCCTTGGATATCTGTTTTTTTTGTATTTCCTTTCAGACTCCCTTTCAACCTTGTACACATGCTACATGGTTTTTGGTCAGGTCACCTCTGCCAAGAAGGGGCATTATCTTGCCTTCCCACCCTGTGCCTCTCCATCATGCCCAGTGCCATCGGCCCTCCTCCGCCCAGTGCCATTGGCCCTCCTCCCCCTCCATACCAACAGAACTCATTGCTAGCCTACATGCTAGCAATGCATTTGTACAGATATTGCCCTAAATGATCACTTCAGGGATTAAGTCCTGATTCGTGTGGGCAACAGTCCTCATATGTGTGCACAAGGCTTTAATATATCTTCATTCGCTTCAATGTTTTTATCAAATCAAACTTTTTACATTCTATGACTAGCTAAAACACATCCAATTTTGATTGGCAAATGACTGACTAATTTTACCATCTCTATGTAGTATGAGGGTCAACAGATTTTGAATACTAAGAACAGATTGTGTAGGTAAGCTATTATACTACATGGAAGTGGTACAATTCCAGGCTTTAAGTATGTGTTCATTGGTGTTGGTTCATTGTGCTGGTGTCAGTCAGATCATCAGAATATACCAACTTTGATGAGATACTGAAGTATAAGCGCAGTGAAATTTCACAGTGATCATTTATCATCTTTCATGCTGTCATGCGCAGCATACCTGTACATGCTATTTTTTTTCTTACCACCTCATTGAATATTTGAAACCAGCTTGAAACTTCATGGTACATTTGCTTCCATAAAACACCTGCACTGCTGATCATTTAAATTGACCTTATAAATATCTTCCAGGAATTGGATATATTTTTCCATCAGTCAAGTTACCAAATACCACAGGTAGGGCTGGATTTACCATAAGGCACTGTAGGCATGTTCCTACAGACGCCTCATGATGGAAAGGCGGCTCAGTTTCCTCCCCTAATGTCTCCCTCCAACCTTACCTGTGCAGAGTCCCGAGCGGAGTGTAAATGAGAGGTGACTCACCCAGGTCTCGGCATTCCACTGACGAGATCTCCCTTCAGTCGGGGGAATAACTAACTACTTAAACTGTACCAGAGATCAACTAAAGTAAAGAATCAATACATACCCGGGGCTTCCTCCCGCCCCCATAAACACATGTGAGTCCCTCGCCATCCTCCTGCGGTCTGCCGTTCAGCTGCAATCGGCCCCGGTAACCTGCTCTGTCTGGGTCTTCTGCGCATGCGCGGACCTACTGTGCATGCGCAGTGGACCCGGACTGACGTCAGTGAGCAAGTTACAAGGGCTGATTGTGGCTGAATGGCAGACTGGGAGGATGGCGAGAGACTCATGTGGTTATGGGCGGGAGGAAGCCCAAAGTAAGTATTGATTCTTTACTTAAGTTGATCTCAGGTTTCATTTAATACTGAAGGTACCTCTGGCTACCTAATTTAAAAGGACACCTGTAGCTACCTATGATGGGCAAGGGAAGTACGGAGAAGACAGCTAGGCCAACAAGCGTGTTCCCTGCCATAGACAGGCAGAGAATTTCATAGAGATTGAAAAACTGAAAAAAGTATTCTGCCCCTGAGGAAAGTTTTTGTAAGGATTCAGTCTTGTCTGGTAAAAGAAATATTGATGCATACAGGGCCAGATCTAGACTTTTTGCTGCCTAAGGCAAACTTGTGAGGAAACACAAGAGACTTTCCAAAAAGCAAAATGGAAGCCACTGTGAAACAGGCGGCAGATTCTGCAGACCTGGTGAGTTGACAGCTTGCACTGGTAAAACATGTTATTTGGGTATGAAGAACATGGCATGGTTTCGAGTTTAGTTCACGTTTGCTGTAAAGCGGACCTGAACTGCTATATGGCATGATAAGATTAACATGGGTACATATAGTATCGATCATACTAAGAACTTGCCTGTTTTTCTTTTCTGTTTATTTTTTTAATCGCAAGGGTCAATAAACCGGTGCTAGATCTATGCAGATGAGCCAGTTGGACTTGTAGTCCGATGCAGAGTGGCTCTCTTAAAAAGTTATTATAAGCCATAATAGTATCTCCCTAAACACACACTCCAAATAGCAGGATAGTGCTGAAAAAGTCAAAAGGTCACTATTTCTCTGTGTGAGAGCTGAATACATCAGATTTTGCATCACACTAACATGACTGCTCTTTACAGTTTACACTTAGAATTTCAGCCCTTAAAATAAATGGGAGCCGCATTTTTAAAAAAAATAAAGCAAATACTTACCTAAGGAGAGGGAAGGCTCTGGGTTGTATAGAGCCTTCCATCTCCTCTCTCGGTGTCCTCTATCCTGTGCTGGCTCCCCCCCATTTCAATCCCCCACCGAAAGGGTATTTGGAAGTCTTCGGGAGCCGTGTCCTCCAGAAGACGTGCGGCTCCATACTGAACAGGCGTGAGCATGCAAGAGAGCGTGCTTGTGCAGGTGCAGTACAGGGCCACCCTTCTTCAGGAGCACTCGGGCTCCCTGAAGACTTCTGAAGCCTCCTTCGGCCCGGGTAAAGCAGTATTTGACTAAATTAGTCAAATACTGCTACCGGGCGAGCCAGCACTGGAACGAGGGGACCAGGAGAGGAGCGGGAAGGCTCTATAGGACCCAGAGCCTTCCCTCTCCTTGTGTGAGTATCTGTCTCATTTTTTTAAATGCGGTTCCCATTCACTTTAAAGAGGAAATATGAGGGTCCTGTGAAGTCTATTTACCATTGTTAGTACACAATTATTTATCTCATAAGTTTATGTTCACTTCAAGTTTGTTTTACAGTTAAATAGGAAAGCCGCCGACATTAAATAGCTTAGATGTTTGTGCGCAGTAGAGAGGAGTCAACCACTTTGCAGCTATGATTTCACTGATTGCTTACAGAGCAACTTTATTGCATATTTTCAGTTATTTACATACATTTTCATTCTTTTTCAAATAGGCTGTTTTATTTTGTTTATTTTACAGATACCAGTGTTAGTTAGCTTGTTAAAGCTCTGAAATTTCTGTCAAGGTGTCACTGCCATCTTTGTTATCATTGGGAGATTTCTCCTGATCTCCTATCTAAGTTACATACAGCAACAGTTCTAATACAACAGGAGGATATTGACAGTACAGGGTGCGAGGGACGGAAGGAATAGCCTGACAGAAATTCTGTCTCTTCTCCTCCCTACTCCACAAGAAATGCTTTGTACATTGCTGTGTCACTGTTGAAAACATCTACTTCATTTCCCTTCAAAACAGGAAATTAGAACCCCCCCCCCCCCTCCCATTGGTAATATATATATATATATATATATATATATATATATATATATATATATATATATATACGGTATATATATATATATATATATATATATATATATACATATTCAGCTTCTTTATATTCAGTAATTTAAAGCGTTATGATACTCAGTATTTCCTCTAAAATCTACTGCCAAAAGGCCACTTCTCACCAACAGCAATTCATGCCCTTAAAACCCCTTACGGGAAATTAATGCACCGCCCCAAAGATATAATCACGGTCTTTGCAAATTTCTATAAAGACCTCTATACGGCACCACATTGCGAGAATGGAGAAAATATGGATAGAATATTAAAAGGGATTGATCTTCCTAAACTCCGTAAAGATTTATTACAATTAAATGCCAAAATTACAGAGGGGGAGGTCCAGCAGACCATCCGGTCCTTGGCCAATCACAAGGCTCCGGGCCCGGATGGCCTGCCAGGGGAATATTATAAAATTCTACAAAAAGAAGTAACCCTAACCTTAACAGCGGTATTTAATAAAACCTTAAAAGGGGAAGCGTTACTAGCATCAGGAAATGAAGCTCACAAAACTATTGCTAAAACAGGGGAAAGATCCACAAGATCCGGGGTCATATAGGCCAGTTTCTCTAATTAACCAAGATATGAAAATAATGACAAAAATAATGGCAGACAGACTTGCATATCTGATGCCGAAATGAATCAATAAAGAACAGGTGGGCTTTATTAAAGGAAGAGCAGCGGTAGCCAATATCCGCAAGGTGCTATCAGTTTTGAAACAGGTTAGGGCATATCCCAAAACATATAAATCCAGTGCGATCGTCACTTTTGATGCGGAAAAAGCATTTGATGCAGTTACTTGGTCATGGATCGCTAAAGTATTGGAAAAGATGGGGTTCAGGGGAACATTCCTTAACATGTTCAGCAAGCAAGAGTTTGTACCCCGGGTTTTCTATCCCAGCCATTTCACTTACAACGTGGGACTAGACAGGGTTGCCTCCTGTCCCCACTTCTCTTTAATATTGCTTTGGAACCACTGGCTAGGAAATTACACAAGGAGCTTAGGGGTATCCAAATAGGTCAAATAAAGGTCATCCAAACATTATTTGCAGATGACCTTTTGTTGGAGACCCAACTGCAGAATTGCCAAGGGCCTTATCTATTATAATAGAGGTGGGACAACAACACTCAGGGTTTAAGATCAACATGACCAAAAGTGAGATTCTGCCTTTGTCTAAACTAGCCAGTACCCGGGACCTTGAAGGTTTGGGTGTCAAAATTGCAAAAGGGAAAAATAGATATTTGGGGATAGAGATAGGGAGAGATCCATGTTCTCTTTATAGCTGAGATACAGGGGTGGAGTAATATACCGCTGGGAGTATTGGGAAGAGCGGCCCTACTAAAGATGGTCAGTTTCGGAAGGTTGCTGTACCCCATGCAAGTCCTTCTGCTATTATGGAAGCATAAGGACATGATATCCCTGAACAGAGTGTTCACAAAATTCATATGGAATAACAAACGTCCGCGTATCTGACTGAACAGACTGCAAATCCCAAAAGAGATGGGAGGCTTAAGCCTCCCAAACATTAGAAAATATAATACGGCATGTGTCTTCCGACACATCAGAGATTGGATAGCAGGGACAGAAGAGTTTTCAAATACTGAATTGGAATGCCATATTGCTAAGCCCTTGAATTTAACGGGTTTACTACATACAAATTGGCCAGTGTTACCCCTTCGCTTAAAGCATAATATACTATTCAGAGATACCCTAATAGCATGGAGGGAAGTGAGGAAGCTCTTTGGACTCCCTTGGAAAATATCTAAATATACTCCCTTTGAGAGGAATCCAGGGTTCCAACCGGGTTTAGGGTTTAACGCAGGAAAATTATGTGAATTGGACGGAGAGGGGCATCACCAAACTGGGGAATTTACTAAATTTAAAAACCCACAAATGGCTAACATTTACAGCGATGACAAGACAGTATGGCATTCCGAAGTCAGACTTCTTAGCATATGGGCAAGTCAAATCTTATGTGAAAGCAAGACTGCGGGACATAACAGCTATAGCTCACATCCTCCCATTTGATAGATTCCTAAGGCCACGAGGAGAAAAAATGTCTATATCAGAAATACAGAAAGAATTGTCAGATTTAGGGGCTAAGAGGTTAGCCATTCGAAACATGTCCTCATGGAACAAGCACTTCACAGAACAAAACCTAGAACTCAGAATCTTAGAAGGAAATGCTAGAGTTAGGCAATTCATTGTCAGCGAAACCTGGAGGGAATCACATTTGCTCATGATTTATCAAGCCAAATATGCTTTTAATATTCATTACCAGGTAACTAAACCAGGTTATATTAATCATTGCCCAAAATGCGGCTTGTTACAGGCAGACATGTTTCATTGCATATGGGACTGCCCAGTGATCCAATCCTTTTGGGAGAAGGTACTAAGATATGTTAATAAAATAGGTCACTTGACCAAACCAAAGGACCACATGACCCTTCTATTTAATGCTAAGCAGAAAGAGGAATCTAAAATTAGGATATCTGATCTGCAACATGTGATAATCATCGCTGCCTGAAAATCCATATACAATAGATGGATTTACCCGACACCACCTTCGGTCTGGGATATTAAGGAAGAATTAAGACACCTTATGTCGCTGGAGAAACTAGATGCTACTATGCATAAAGAAAAAGGCACAAAAAAGTTCTTTAAAAAATGGAAACCATTCCTATTGGATACCTTCTCTCCAGAAGAGCTAAATAGCATTGTGACTCCCTTCAAATATACCACATGGTATTTTAAGGCACACATAGCGGGTACCCTGGGCCCCCTGGACTTTGGATTATAAATCTGAACTTGGCAGATGCTGATTCCAACAATACCAGAAGAGACAACCTGATTATCAATAGATAGTGTGACCAGAGAGTGGTTGGGGTGGGGGGAGACTTGGGGTTGAAGGGGAGGGGAAAATGTTACCACTTTAGTTCAGCTAATGCATGTGGCATTACCAGTTTACTATGTAGCTGTTTCACCGTATGTGGATTAAACCTGTTGGAAAAAAGTAATAAAAACACTTTGGAAAAAAAACACATTTAAACACAGCACTTTGTTCTTCAGTGGAAAACTCCCTTGCTTCATTGGAAAGCTTTTGGCTGCATCTGAAGAAATGGTCAAATACGTTTAGTAAACATTAGCAAACTGCCGAAACTGAGCTGTACTGAGCTTCAAATCAGAAAGAGCTGAGAAGCGATGACTAGATAGATTTTAACATAAAAATACAGCAGCTATGTGGTAAAATGCAATAGCAGCTTTCAGAGCAGATAAACTGTACTTTGGGAACTTGTAATTTTCATACATCATATGTGCACAAAAGCAAATATGATAACTGTAGGGGTAATAAACAGTGGGAAAACACATTTTTTATGTTTTGTCCCTAACAAAGACACTCATTCTTATTTTATATCTTTTAAAATAATAACAATGTTGAAATAAGAATATTTACAACACGAGGTAACATGTAATGCCTGTGCCAATGCTGTGTGCTCTGCCGTGCATCAATGTGAAGCATGTACTCAGGTCAAGGTTTTATACATTTCCATATCAATTCATTGGTTCTCTTGCTCCAAAGCCGAACATTGTGATATTTCCACAAAAGCATCTCCTCTCACACCTGGGCCTGAATTAAAACTGACAGATGTTTTTGTGGTGACAAGAATAGCAGCTCCTTCCTCCACAGCCGGCAGAGGAAACAAGCAGTCAGATAAAGCTGTGTCGCAGCTACTGGTGATTACTGGCTCTTCTACTCCTTCGTTCTCCACTACTGGTATTTTCAGGCCATTACTAGAAACAGACTTCATCCCTTCCATGCTGTTTTCACTGTTCTCTTTTGTATTCTTAACGATCTTTTCATGCGAACCTGTAAACAAAATTCCATGGGATTAGTTATTTTACTGACAGCAGAGTTGTGCCTTTTAAGTAGCGATCACACTGTACTGTCCTAGTATAGATACTTTCCACAGATTGCTTTTGTAAAGAATAAGAGATACTGAGATCCCCATGAGAAGATGGATTCATTTAACCTTCCTGGCGGTAACCCCGAACGTAGTTCGGGGTAAGCCGCGCAGGAGGTTTTCTCCGGCCCTGCTCCGCCGATTTTGTTGATTTTTTTTTTTGCTGGACGCAGCTAGCACTTTGCTAGCTGCGCCAGCACACTGATCGCCCCGCGCCCGATCGCCGCTATACGTTGCGGCGCACGGGCCCCCCCCCAGACCCCATGCTCTGCCTGGCCAATCAGTGCCAGGCAGCGCCGAGGGGTGGATCGGGACTCCCAATGACGTCGGTGACATCATCCCGCCCCGTCGCCATGGCGACGGGGGAAGCCCTCCAGGAAATCCCGTTCTTTGAACGGGAATTCCTGATCGGAGATCGAAGAGGGCGGGGGGATGCCGCTGAGCAGCGGCTATCATGTAGCGAGCCCTGGGCTAGCTACATGATTTAAAAAAAAAAAACCAAAAAAAACTGCCGCGCTGCCTCCTGGCGGATTTTTTCATACCGCCAGGAGGGTTAAAAACTGTCAGATCTGTCAGAATTCTACCTAGTGTCATTGACAGCTACTTAGGAGAAAAGTAATTTATGGTGCATTTTATTTCTAGACAAATGCACATCTAATATATTTTGCCATTGTCTGCAATAGTGCTCCATTGAAAGAGGTAATGCATATGTTTTTAAAATACCTTTTTTTTTGGTTATTATAAAATCTATGCTCTTTCAAACAACTGTATTTCTTGATTTTTTGCATGTATTACTGTGCAATTTAGAACGTTCTGTTATAGTTTAAAATGTTAGTAACCAAAGTCTGAAACTGGTAAGGGGTACTTTGAATTCTAAATGAATAAGTACTGCATTGCACTGCTTGTTAACCTCTCAGAAGAGCAATATTTCATAATGAAGTGGTGCGTGGTCTGTCTCTCTACACAGTGCCTTTTTTTGCCAGGAGGTAAAGGTGTGTACACCATACCTCCCAACATTTTGAGATCAGAAAGAGAGACACTCAAGCCACACCCCTGGCACACCTCTAACCACACCCTTGACACACCCCTAGACACGCATACTATAAATATTCATGAGAAAAATATGTTGTTTTATCATTTAACCTCCTTAGCGGTAACCCCGTGTGTGACACGGGGTAAGCCGCCGGAGGGTGCCGCTCAGGCCCTGCTGGGCCGATTTACACATTTTTTTTTTGCTGGATGCAGCTAGCACTTTGCTAGCTGCGCCAGCACACTGATCGCCGCCGCCTCGCGCCCGATCGCCGCTATCCGTTGCGGCGCGCGCCCCCCCCCCCCCAGACCCCGTGTGCTGCCTGGCCAATCAGTGCCAGGCAGCACCGAGGGTTGGATCGGGACTCCCAATGACGTCCCGACGTCGCTGACATCGGTGACGTCATCCCGCCCCGTCGCCATAGCGACGGGGGAAGCCCTCCAGGAAATCCCGTTCTTTGAACGGGATTTCCTGATCGAAGATCGCCGGAGGCGATTGAAGCGGGCGGGGGGATGCCGCTGAGCAGTGGCTATCATGTAGCGATCCCTGGGCTCGCTACATGATTTAAAAAAAAAAAATGCTACGCTGTTATTCCTGCCAGGGCGTAGATTTCACCTCACTGCCGTCGCACTATTGCAGCTCCTACTGATAGCGTCGCTCTCTGCCCACAGCACCTCACTCCCCTTGCCGTCTCTATGACGGCAGAGCTCTGTGAGCTGGTCAGGAGCTTAATTCATTGGCTCCTGACCCTGTCATCAATGTGAGCAAATCCCATTGGCTTACATTGATCACAGGGTCAGGAGCCAATGAAATCAGCTCCTGACCGGCTTACAGAGCTCTGCCATCAAAGAGACGGCAGAGCCGGTGGCTTGAGGCGATGTGTGTATGGGATGACTGGCGGTAGCGGCAGTTTAGTGTGGTGATTTGTTGGTTTTCGGCGTTTTTTTTGTGCCAGCGGTCTCTGGTCCTTCAGGGGCCAGAGACTGATGGTACTGAAGGGGTTAAAATAAAAATAATATACCAACATGTATAAGTCCCTAGATCAGGGTC
This sequence comes from Hyperolius riggenbachi, assembly GCF_040937935.1. NCBI lineage: Eukaryota > Metazoa > Chordata > Amphibia > Anura > Hyperoliidae > Hyperolius > Hyperolius riggenbachi. The sequence goes on along the minus strand of NC_090652.1, from coordinate 141,200,553 downwards.
AGTTGAACTCAATCACATAAGGGACCAAAATCAAAAACATAGTCTAGGATGCTGGCCAAACTCTTTGTAAGATTTAAAATATATTTTAGTAGCCTCAAAATGACAATGTGTCAACCAGAAATATGAGTTGGAACTGACTGAAACAACCTTTTCTTTTAATAAACGGAAAAAAGTACACTGTATATACCTTTCTCACACACTTTTAGCATGCATTGCTTATTACCTGCACCTACCTGCAACCACAACCCATTGCCTCCATCCTACCTGTAGCCACAACCTGTTCCCTGCACCTCACCTGTAACTGCAACCTGTTTCCTGCACCTCACCTGTAACCACAATCTGCTCCCTGCACCTCACCTGTAACCACAACCTGTTACCTGCACCTCACCTGTATCCACAATCTGTTCCCTGCACATCACCTGTAGCCACAACCTGTTCCCTGCACCTCATCTGTAACTTCAACCTGATTCCTGCACCTCACCTGTAACTGCAACCTGTTTCCTGCACCTCACCTGTAACCACAATCTGCTCCCTGCACCTCACCTGTAACCACAACCTGTTACCTGCACCTCACCTGTAACCACAATCTGTTCCCTGCACATCACCTGTAGCCACAACTTGTTCCCTGCACCTCACCTGTAACCGCAACCTGTTCCCTGCACCTTACCTGTAACCACAACCTATTCCCTGCACCTCACCTGTAACCACAACCTGTTCCCTGCACCTCACCTGTAACCACAACCTGTTCCCTGCACCTCACCTGTAGTCACAACCTGTTCCCTGCACCTCACCTGTAACCGCAACCTGTTCCCTGCACCTCACCTGTAACCGCAATCTGTTCCCTGCACCTCACCTGTAACCGCAACCTGTTCCCTGCACCTCACCTGTAACCGCAACCTATTCCCTGCACCCCACCTGTAACCACAATCTGTTCCCCGCACCTCACCTTTAACCGCAACCTGTTCCCTGCACCCCACCTGTAACCACAATCTGTTCCCTGCACCTCACCTGTAACCGCAATCTGTTCCCTGCACCCCACCTGTAATCACAATCTGTTCCCTGCACCTCACCTTTAACCACAACCTATTCCCTGCACCCCACCTGTAACCACAATCTGTTCCCTGCATCTCACCTGTAACCACAACCTGTTCCCTGCACCTCACCTGTAACCACAACCTGTTCCCTGCACCTCACCTGTAACCGCAACCTATTCCCTGCACCCCACCTGTAACCACAATCTGTTCCCCGCACCTCACCTTTAACCGCAACCTGTTCCCTGCACCCCACCTGTAACCACAATCTGTTCCCTGCACCTCACCTGTAACCGCAATCTGTTCCCTGCACCCCACCTGCAATCAAAATCTGTTCCCTGCACCTCACCTTTAACCACAACCTATTCCCTGCACCCCACCTGTAACCACAATCTGTTCCCTGCACCTCACCTGTAACCACAACCTGTTCCCTGCACCTCACCTGTAACCACAACCTATTCCCTGCACCCCACCTGTAACCACAACCTGTTTCCTGCACCTCACCTGTAACCACAACCTATTCCCTTCACCCCACCTGTAACCACAATCTATTCCCTGCACCTCACCTGTAACCGCAACCTGTTCCCTGCACCTCACCTATAACTGCAGCCTATTCCCTGCACTCCACCTGTAACCAAAATCTGTTCCCTGCACCTCGCCTGTAACCTCAACCTGTTCCCTGCACCCCACCTGTAACCACAATCTGTTCCCTGCACCTCACCTTTAACCACAACCTATTCCCTGCACCTCACCTGTAACCGCAACCTGTTCGCTACACCTTACTGGTAACCACAATCTATTCCCTGCACCTCACCTGTAACCGCAACCTGTTCCCTGCACCTCACCTGTAACCGCAACCTATTCCCTGCACCTCACCTGTAGCCACAACCTGTTCCCTGCACCTCACCTGTAACCACAACCTATTCCCTGCACCTCACCTGTAGCCACGACCTGTTCCCTGCACCTCACCTGTAACCGCAACCTGTTCCCTGCACCTCACTTGTAACCACAACCTATTCCCTGCACCTCACCTGTAACCACAACCTGTTCCCTGCACCTCACCTGTAACCACAACCTTTTCCCTGCACCCCACCTGTAACCACAACCTGTTTCCTGCTCCTCACCTGTAACTGCAACCTGTTTCCTGCACCTCACCTGTAACCGCAACCTGTTCCCTGCACCTCATCTGTAACCGCAACCTGTTCCCTGCACCTCACCTGTAACTACAACCTGTTCCCTGCACCTCACCTGTAACCACAATCTGTTCCCTACACCTCACCTGTAACCGCAACCTGTTCGCTGCACCCCACCTGTAACCGCAACCTGTTCCCTGCACATCACCTGTAACCACAACCTGTTCCCTGCACCTCACCTGTAGTCACAACCTGTTCCCTGCACCTCACCTGTAACCCGCAACCTGTTCCCTGCACCTCACCTGTAACTGCAACCTGTTTCCTGCACCTCACCTGTGACCGCAACCTGTTCCCTGCACCTCATCTGTAACCGCAACCTGTTCCCTGCACCCCACCTGTAACCACAATCTGTTCCCTGCACCTCACCTGTAACCGCAATCTGTTCCCTGCACCCCACCTGTAATCACAATCTGTTCCCTGCACCTCACCTTTAACCACAACCTATTCCCTGCACCCCACCTGTAACCACAATCCGTTCCCTGCATCTCACCTGTAACCACAACCTGTTCCCTGCACCTCACCTGTAACCGCAACCTGTTCCCTGCACCTCACCTGTAACCGCAACCTATTCCCTGCACCCCACCTGTAACCACAATCTGTTCCCCGCACCTCACCTTTAACCGCAACCTGTTCCCTGCACCCCACCTGTAACCACAATCTGTTCCCTGCACCTCACCTGTAACCGCAATCTGTTCCCTGCACCCCACCTGCAATCAAAATCTGTTCCCTGCACCTCACCTTTAACCACAACCTATTCCCTGCACCCCACCTGTAACCACAATCTGTTCCCTGCACCTCACCTGTAACCACAACCTGTTCCCTGCACCTCACCTGTAACCACAACCTATTCCCTGCACCCCACCTGTAACCACAACCTGTTTCCTGCACCTCACCTGTAACCACAACCTATTCCCTTCACCCCACCTGTAACCACAATCTATTCCCTGCACCTCACCTGTAACCTCAACCTGTTCCCTGCACCTCACCTATAACTGCAGCCTATTCCCTGCACTCCACCTGTAACCAAAATCTGTTCCCTGCACCTCGCCTGTAACCTCAACCTGTTCCCTGCACCCCACCTGTAACCACAATCTGTTCCCTGCACCTCACCTTTAACCACAACCTATTCCCTGCACCTCACCTGTAACCGCAACCTGTTCCCTGCACCCCACCTGTAATCACAATCTGTTCCCTGCACCTCACCTTTAACCACAACCTATTCCCTGCACCCCACCTGTAACCACAATCTGTTCCCTGCATCTCACCTGTAACCACAACCTGTTCCCTGCACCTCACCTGTAACCGCAACCTGTTCCCTGCACCTCACCTGTAACCGCAACCTATTCCCTGCACCCCACCTGTAACCACAATCTGTTCCCCGCACCTCACCTTTAACCGCAACCTGTTCCCTGCACCCCACCTGTAACCACAATCTGTTCCCTGCACCTCACCTGTAACCGCAATCTGTTCCCTGCACCCCACCTGCAATCAAAATCTGTTCCCTGCACCTCACCTCTAACCACAACCTATTCCCTGCACCCCACCTGTAACCACAATCTGTTCCCTGCACCTCACCTGTAACCACAACCTGTTCCCTGCACCTCACCTGTAACCACAACCTATTCCCTGCACCCCACCTGTAACCACAACCTGTTTCCTGCACCTCACCTGTAACCACAACCTATTCCCTTCACCCCACCTGTAACCACAATCTATTCCCTGCACCTCACCTGTAACCGCAACCTGTTCCCTGCACCTCACCTATAACTGCAGCCTATTCCCTGCACTCCACCTGTAACCAAAATCTGTTCCCTGCACCTCGCCTGTAACCTCAACCTGTTCCCTGCACCCCACCTGTAACCACAATCTGTTCCCTGCACCTCACCTTTAACCACAACCTATTCCCTGCACCTCACCTGTAACCGCAACCTGTTCGCTACACCTTACTGGTAACCACAATCTATTCCCTGCACCTCACCTGTAACCGCAACCTGTTCCCTGCACCTCACCTGTAACCACAACCTGTTCCCTGCACCTCACCTGTAGCCACAACCTGTTCCCTGCACCTCACCTGTAACCACAACCTGTTCCCTGCACCTCACCTGTAGCCACAACCTGTTCCCTGCACCTCACCTGTAACCGCAACCTGTTCCCTGCACCTCACTTGTAACCACAACCTATTCCCTGCACCTCACCTGTAACCACAACCTGTTCCCTGCACCTCACCTGTAACCACAACCTTTTCCCTGCACCCCACCTGTAACCACAACCTGTTTCCTGCTCCTCACCTGTAACTGCAACCTGTTTCCTGCACCTCACCTGTAACCGCAACCTGTTCCCTGCACCTCATCTGTAACCGCAACCTGTTCCCTGCACCTCACCTGTAACTACAACCTGTTCCCTGCACCTCACCTGTAACCACAATCTGTTCCCTACACCTCACCTGTAACCGCAACCTGTTCGCTGCACCCCACCTGTAACCGCAACCTGTTCCCTGCACATCACCTGTAACTACAACCTGTTCCCTGCACCTCACCTGTAACCACAATCTGTTCCCTGCACCTCACCTGTAACCGCAACCTGTTCCCTGCACCTCACCTGTAACCGCAACCACCTGTTCCCTGCACCTCACCTGTAACCACAATCTGTTCCCTGCACCTCACCTGTAACCGCAACCTGTTCCCTGCACCTCACCTGTAACCGCAACCTATTCCCTGCACCTCATCTGTAGCCACAACCTGTTCCCTGCACATCACCTGTAACTACAACCTGTTCCCTGCACCTCATCTGTAACCACAATCTGTTCCCTTCACCTCACCTGTAACTACAACCTGTTCCCTGCACTTCACCTGTAACCGCAACCTGCTCCATGCACCTCACCTGTAACCACAACCTGTTCCCTGCACCTCACCTGTAACCGCAACCTGTTCCCTGCACCTCACTTGTAACTGCAACCTGGTCCCTGCACATCACCTGTAGTAACAAACTTTTCCCTGCACCTCACCTGTAACCGCAACCTGTTCCTTGCACCTCACCTGTAACCACAACCTGTTCCCTGCATCTCACCTGTAACCACAACCTGTTCCCTGCACCTCACTTGTAACTGCAACCTGTTCCCTGCACATAACCTGTAGTAACAACCTGTTCCCTGCACCTCACCTGTAGTCACAACCTATTCCCTGCACCCCACCTGTAACCAGAAATTGTACCCTGCACCTCACCTGTAACCACAACCTGTTCCCTGCACCTCACCTGTAGCCACACCTTGTACCTGCACACTATCTGCAACCACAACATATTGCATGTGCCCTACCTGGAACTACCACCTTGTACCTGCACTCAATCTGCAACCGCAACATATTGCCTGCATCCTACTTGTAACTACAACTTTGTACCTGCACACTATCTGCAACTACAACATATTGCATGTGTACTACCTGTAACTGCAACCTATTATTTGCACTGTATCTGTATTGTGCTTGGAGAAATATTCTGTACAGTTTTAACCTCCCCAAGCTTTTTCCAAACACATTTCAGAGTCACCTGGTGATGTACTCACAATATATCTGCATTTAGTTACCATTTCTTAATATAGTCCCTTAATTAATAATACAATATGCTGCATTACTTATTTTTGTCCTATCGCGAACCTATGTAGCCCTCTTATACTTACTGGGCAATTCTCATACCATTTGCTGTGATTCGAAACAAAAAACGTTAATCTCTTTGGTTCTGTTTGATAACAGTAAAAATTTTATATACAATATGAATTTTGAAGATATTAGGCTTAGTGAGATAATAATGTCACAGTACTTTCATTTTAGAAAGTGGAAGAGGTTTAAAAATTGTGGAATATTTTTACTGCTGTCAGGGTCCAATTTTCAGAAGATTCCCCTTAGCTTTTGTCCAAAAGTATGTGGGTTAATGACTCCAATAGAGACACACACAGCGAAAATCTAATTATTTTTTGAATAGTAGGGAGGAGTTTAGGCTTCTGTCTAGCTTTTATTGTCTTACCTCTATTCCTGTTTCTATAACCAGCAGAGTTTATGCAACCACAAATTCTCATCTCCATAACAGATTGTTTAAAAGAAAATTCTTTGTGATATGGAGACAAAGTGCTTCTGAGATACTACAGCTGGCATTCATAGCGATTATGCAGTACACAAATACATTTCTAGCTCACCTAAAGTTGCTGAACTGTAAAAAGGAGTATCTTGGGTTATTTGTCAAAGTTTCCTAACTTCAGCAGAGGTAATGGTTATGCAAATAAAGACAGATATATCATGCAAGAAAATCCCAATGCTTTCGATTTGAGTTCCCTCTATGTAATCCACGTAGGACATGTCTGTTTGCTTGAAGAAATCTATGACTAACTGTAAGACGCTCAATATCAGACCTGACACAGTAAGAGAATATCAGGTCTTACATAATAAAGAAGAACTCTACATGACTACTTTCTTGATAACTCAAACAAAATGACCGTATGCAATTCACTGGGTTTTCTTCTAGGTGATATTTTTAAAGTTGCAAATAAAATGCCTTCTAAGCCACCAGCCAGCAAGAAAATACTCAACATAATTTTGATAGTAATTTTTTTAATAACTTTTAGGTAATTTTTAAATTGTAAAATGCTTAAAAGTTATTTTAAGGAGAATAGGAAAATGATCTCCTCGGAGACAACTTAGGAGAAAAAGTTACAGTAATTGCACATGGGCCAATGTGTAAAGGCTCTGACTTCTTTTCTACTCTTTCTATTGCCCCGTAAATAATAATGCCACAAAGCTTCATTCTCTAGAAGCCAGAGAGCAAACGACTGAATGAAGCAAGAAATTTAATATCCGATACTCAGTATTAGTTATTAAGGGAAACTAAAGTCAGCATTATTTCTACGGGCAGGTGAGACCAGTGTCCACCCTGGCGTAGTGAAGGGGTGGGGAGCAGCAGTCACATGACACAGCTGCTGGGAGGGGGGCCGACTCCTCCTTCCCTTTCCTCGGCCCTCCCTACCTTCATGCTCCCCTTCCATTGCAGAGATTTAGTGCAGCCCGCGCCGGGCAGGGAGCACTAACTCACCTCATCAGGGCTCCCTCCATGCAATAGAGCTCCGTATGCTGCCAGTCTTCTCTGTCTCCAGTGCCATTCACTTTACTTTCTCTAATCAGGAAGTAGAGTGAGCAGCACTGAAGACAGAGAAGACCAGCAGCACATGGAGCTGTATTGCACAGAGCCTGGAAAAAGCTGAGCCTGATTGGGTGCACATGCATGAGTCGTCTGCACAGTAACACAGACTCGATTGGGCTTGGCTTTTTCCACTGAAGCCTAAGTGGGTCCATGCTACTGCACAGGCACAGTGCGGCTGCTCTTTGGTGGTCCTATCACTGAATTGGTTTGGCAGATGAGGACCGAGGAAAACTCTCTCGATCATATGCAATCCTCAATAATGTCACTTTTTTATACACCTATGAGGTGTATACTACAGTGGGTTGCAAAAGTTTTCGGCCCCCTTGAAGTTTTCCACATTTTGTCATGTTACTGCCACAAACATGAATCAATTTTATTGGAATTCCACATGAAAGACCAACACAAAGTGGTGTACACATGAGAAGTGTACATGCTTCCAAACATTTTTTACAAATAAATAACTGCAAAGTGGTGTGTGCATAATTATTCAACCCCCTTTGATCTAAGTACAGTCAGTTGCCTATAGACATTGCCTGATGAGTGCTAATGACTAAATAGAGTGCACCTGTGTGTAATCTAATGTCAGTACAAATACAGCTGCTCTGTGAGGGCCTCAGAGGTTGTCTAAGAGAATATTGGGAGCAACAACACCGTGAAGTCCAAAGAACACACAAGACAGGTCAAGGATCAAGTTATTGAGAAATTTAAAACAGGCTTAGGCTACAAAAATATTTCCAAAGCCTTGAACATCCCACGGAGCACTGTTCAAGCGATCATTCAGAAATGGAAGGAGTAAAGCACAACTGTAAACCTACCAAGATAAGGCCATCCACATAAACTCACAGGCCGAACAAGGAGAGCGCTGATCAGAAATGCAGTCAAGAGGCCCATGATGACTCTGGACGAGCTGCAGAGATATTCAGCTCAGGTGGGAGACTCTGTCCATAGGACAACTATTAGTCATGCACTGTACAAAGGTGGCCTTTATGGAAGAGTGGCAAGAAGAAAGGCATTGTTAACAGAAAGCATAAGAAGTCCCGTTTGCAGTTTGCCACAAGCCATGTGGGGGGCACAGCAACCATGTGGAAGAAGGTGCTCTGGTCAGATAAGACCAAAATGGAACTTTTTGGCCAAAATGCAAAACGCTATGTGTGGCAGAAAACTAACACTGCACATCACTCTGAACACACCATCCCCACTGTCAAATATGGTGGTGGCAGCATCATGCTCAGGGGGGTGCATCTCTTCAGCAGGGACAGGGAAGCTGGTCAGAGTTGATGGGAAGATGGATGGAGTCAAATACAGGGCAAACTTGGAAGAAAACCTCTTGGAAACAGCAAAAGACTTGAGACTGGGGCGGAGGTTCACCTTCCAGCATGACAATGACCCTAAACATAAAGCCAGGGCAACAATGGAATGGTTTAAAACAAAACATATCTATGTGTTAGAATGGCCCAGTCAAAGTCCAGATCTAAATCCAATCGAGAATCTGTGGCAAGATCTGAAAACTGCTGTTTAAAACGCTGTCCATCTAATCTGACTGAGCTGGAGCTGTTTTGCAATGAAGAATGGGCAAGGATTTCAGTCTCTAGATGTGCAAAGCTGGTAGAGACATACCCTAAAAGACTGGCAGCTGTAATTGCAGCAAAACGTGGTTCTACAAAGTATTGACTCAGGGGGCCGAATAATTACGCACACCCCACTTTGCAGTTATTTATTTGTAAAAAATGTTTGGAATGATGTATGATTTTCGATCCACTCCTCACATGTAAACCACTTTGTATTGGTCTTTCACGTGGAATTCCAATAAAATTGATGCATGTTTGTGGCAGTAATGTGACAAAATGTGGAAAACTTCAAGGGGGCCGAATACTTTTGCAACCCACTGTATGACTAGTTAAAGATTACATTGTGGGCTCTCCTGACGAACAGTTACCATAGTGACATGACTTACATTATGGACTCCCCTGATGAACAGTTACCATAGTGACATGACTTACATTATGGACTCCCCTGATGAACAGTTACCATAGTGACATGACTTACATTGTGGGCTCCTCTGATGAACAGTTACTGTAGTGACATGACTTACATTGTGGGCGCTCCTGACGAACAGTTACCGTAGTGTAATGGCTTATCATTGTGGGCTCCCCGACTAACAGTTACCGTAGTGACATGACTATATACTCTGTAAAGTGCTGTGAAATATAATAATCTATAATAATCTCCGTGTCCCTGCGTGTACTCTCTCTGTGTAGCGTTGTCTGTGCTGAACTGCTGTGCGCATGTGCGCGGGCGGCCGGGTGTGCGGCGGGTCAGCGGGCGGCCGGGTGTACGGCGGGTGCGCGCGTGGCAGGTAGCGTGCGCTCGCACCGAGAAACACAGACTTAGAGCCCGTTTTTAAACGGGCTTAGATCTACTAGTATATACATAATTATAATAATATGAAGGGAAATCTTCAAGAGAAACAAAACAACATTTAGGTCCCGAAACTATCGCTTGATTTTTTCTTTTCAGAGAAAGACTTGCTGAAGTTTTACTGGTATAAAATAGTATTAATTTAGAGTTCTTCAAAATATACCAAACTACTTACCTTCACAAGCTTTCTTTTTCCTTGATCTGTGCAGCTTAATGCTTGCAAATGAAACAGTTGTAACTGTCAGCACTGTGAGAGCCAGCACAATCCAGATAATCAAATAATTGTCGTTTGCTATCGTGGGACTAGCAGTGTCTAGAAAGGGAAAAACATATTTTAAAAAATGAATCTTACTGACAGTTAATAAGACATTGTTTAAACATGCTCAAACTCAGTGTTCCCTAGGAAGAGGCAGATGAGTCCCATGTGTCCCTCAGCTATCCTTCATGTTGTTTGTGGCAGCCTCTTCTCAGATGCTCCGCATGGGTTCCCCAGACAATAGCAGGAAATTTGGGCGCCTGGGGCTAATGGACAATTTGGGCTCCCACAGGCGCTAATGCTATTTGGGCTCCCATAGGCTTTGGGTGCTATTGTTATTGCGCCCAAAGCAAAAATTTGAGTGCAACGATAAATATTGTTTTCAACATTAGAACATTAAACTTTTTGAAATATGGTATGGTTTTGAAACTTGCAACGTTATTGTTTTTGTCATATTATTTTGTTTGTATGTACAAATTGTACATTATAAAATATGTTATCGTCTCTACTTTTGTAAGGGTGCTTGTGCAGGGGTTAATGGTTAGGGTTAGGAGTCAGGAATGTTTTTTGTGCTGGGGGTGGTTAGGGTTAGGCACCGCCAAGGAGTGTCTTAGGGTTAGGCACCACTAGGGGGGGGGTCTTATGTTTAGGCACCACTAGGGGGGGTCTTATGTTTAGGCACCACCGAGAGGGTCTTAGAGTTAGGCACCACCAGGGGGGTCTTAGGTTGGGCACCACCAGGGGGTGTCTTAGGGTTAGGCACTACCTTGGGGGGGTCTTAGGGTTGGGCACCACCAGGGGGATTAGGGTTAGGCACCACCACGGAGGGTCCTAGTGTTAGGCACCACCGGGGGATCTTAGGGTCAGGCACCACCGGGGGAGGGCTCTTTGTGAAAGTAGTGTTAGGTTAAGCTGTATTTTTGAATTATTAAATAATTTTTAAAGTAAATATCTTCGTCTTCATTTCCCATCTGTTTTAAAATTATATTTATCATGTACATGTTTTTGGCTTCACTTTGTGCCCAGTTGAAAACAATCTTTATCGTTTATTACAATTTTGTTTTCCACCTGCACCCATTTTTCCTTGCACCTCTTTTACATACATGCCCCCAGACTCTCTGCTCTGGTATGCATTCTAAACAAGTATAAAACTAAGCAAAGGACAGTTTATATTGTTTCCTCAAGTAGCATTATCCTACACTTTCATCAAGGTCTTTTACACATTTTACTTCAGTTCTCAGTAAAGCTTTCCTGATTGGTTCACTAACAAAAATGTGTTGGGTCTAGCAAGAAACGTATGGCTGAGGTAATACCATATCACTGCTGCAGGCAGGGCCGGATTTGTACTTTTTACCGCCCAAGGCCAACTACCAGCAGCTGCCACAGGATCGACAGCATCCTAAACCCCCCCATATCCCCCGCAACATGGCAGGGGTTAGATTGTAGGCTCATCTGAGGACAGTTAGTGATTAGTAATGGCAGGGATTCAATTTTAAGCTCCTTGGCGAGTGGCACATTTGGTGAGTGACAGGCGGCTCAGAAATCACTGTAAGTGCCCATTCGCTGCCCCTTTACCCCCCTAGTGCCAGATCCGGCTGTTTGTAGCTGCACGATGCTATGTGCAAATTCCGTGTAGCAAGAAAAATGTTTGGCAGGCTAAAGCCTCATCTACACGTGTAGATGAGGCGGCGATGTGGCTTATCAATCGAGCCGCTGATGCGGCTCGATTGATAAGATCCTACAGGTCGGATCTTGCTACCGCCGATTCCCTGCTCATTCCCCGTGAGGGGACAATGGCAGGGAATCGAGCGGAAGATAAGCGGTGCGGGGACGAGCGTGGACGAGCTGGTATCGAATCCGGCGGCACACGCGGGCAAGCGAGGACGCGGCGCGGACGCAGAAGAGGCGATCCGGCGGCTAATCGAGCCGCCGGATCGCCGCCTCCTCTACGCGTGTAGATGAGGCTTAACTGTTACTGCCTCCCTGCTGTCCACAGACCGCCCCTTGCTTTCCTGGTGCCCTAGGCCATGGCCTATGTGGCCTTGCCTGAAATCTGGCCATTGCTGCAGGAGATTTCAATGCTATATAGATAGATAATAGCAATTAGAATGAGACAATATTAACCACTTAAGGACCACGGGCCTAAACACCCCTAGTGACAGGCCATATTTTTCTAATTAGGCCACAGCAGCTTTAAGGCCTCGCTGCAGGGCCGCACAACTCAGCACACAGGTGATTCCCACCTTTTCTGCCCACCAACAAAGCTTGCTGTTGGTGGACTCTGATGCTCCTAGAATGTTTTTTTTAATATAAATATTTAATTGTTCGTTTTTGAATAAATAAAGTTGTTTTTTTTTATTCTCTCCCCAGCCCTCCCTCCCCCCCCCGCCAGTCAATCACCGTGATCGGCTGTCATGGCTATGACAGCCGATCACTCCTGAGCCTGCCATGGGGACAGCCGTACATCACAGTGCTTTACACAGTAAATAGACGACAGTTGTGCTGTCTAACAGTCTCCTAGCGGCAATCATTTTGCTGTCTAACAGTCTTCTAGCGGCGATCATGTCCCCCGTTGCTGAGCACGGCCCCCTGGAAGATTAGCGACAAGGCATTGTCGCTAATTAGATCTGGGACTCGTAGCTCCTCTTCCTTTTCATGGCCGCTCTATAGCAGACTGAGCCCTCCCACCCGCGCATGCGCAGAGAGCCAGAGCCGCAGGATCCATGCTACTAAGCTCGCGCAGCAATGAATAAGGAAGTGGAGCTGCACAGCCCCTAGTAGAGGGGTGCCACGCTCTGCATCGGGAGGCTTTAGACAGGCAAATGAAGCCCCAATAGGATCCTGAGGCTTCCCTCTCTTCAGTGTAAGATCCTGTTTTGAGCCCAAGCTTATCTCCTAGGTGATATTTCCCATCTCATCAATAAAATTCCCTTCAAGCCAACAGCAACCAAGAAAATATTAAAAATAATTTTAAATAGTACCTTTTCACCTACTTTTGGTATTTTTCCAATTGAAGAGTGCTAAAAATTGTTTGAAACAGAAGATAAAAAAATTATCTCCTAGGAGAAAACTTAGAAAAAAAAGTGAATTACAAGTGGGCTACTGTCTATCTGAAACAGGGACAATTGTGAGCTGTAATGATACCTCCCTGAGACCACTTCTTAGTTGCAGGTGTGACAGTCTTATATCTCATATCTGTCACAAATATGATTCACACATTTGTATTTATCTTAAAGGATTGCTAATGTCAGAAATGCAGAGCTAGGAACCAGAAATCATTTGATGTATGAGTAGTAGCTTTATTCTCACTAGTTAAGAAGGGACTAATTTTGCCACAGGCCTTTTTTGGTTAATGCCACACACCTCCAGTAAGGGTAACAGGCATGCTTACCACCAATTTTATGGACAATATCTACACCATATTATTTTAACAGTTAAAGCATTATATATGGTTATTACTGTGACCTTGTTATGCTGATGACCCTGTTCATGTTAATTTAGTTCTGCTAAAAGACAGTTGTTACCCTCTCAGTTCTGGTTAGTAATGCACACAAACTGATCAATGAACACAAACAATTTAAAAGACCAAAAGTGGAAACGTAAAACTCAAAATACAGCACATATTACAGCTGGCAGCATATGTAAAGAACATAATACATACATTCTAAATTAACTTATTGTTATTATTTTTTGTCATTTTAACTAAAGTATTTAAAAAAAAACATTGCCTAGTCCCTTCCCTGCCACAAGCTGGGCCCCTTAACCAACTGTCCTTCCATACAGCCTGGTATTGCCAGGGCAGCTGAGCCATACAGTGTGGGGTTCTGCCATCTGAACAATACCAGCCCCCATGGTCCTGACATTGTGAAATCTGCAGGAGGGGGACAGGAATCTTTCTATCTTTTCTATCATGTTATCCGTGTCAAGGAGAAGGGGCTTATAACGACCTCGTGCTCAGGGACACTGGGCAACTACCCCCAGTCAGTCCTGCGGGGGCTTATTGTGGAATCTAGTAGGCCATTTTAGTAACAAGAAGAACCCCGGATATCTGCCTCCACTAACATAAATAGGTAAATGTGGTGATTTTTGACCTTCTACCTATTTATAGTACAGTAAATGATTTAATGCACATCTTTCTTTGAATGAAATATATATACAGTATATATGCTTAATAGGATGTCTGGTCTCTGCGTCCAGGAGTCAATGTGTGCAAGCGTACTGCACATGTGCAAGGCCGTGGCTGTGGTATGCGTGGAGGTCACACACATGTGCGCCATGAGCAGTATGGTAGAAAGGGATTGGGCGACAGAGAGGCACATTCTAGCTCTCATTAATGAGAAATAGGCCTAATGGCTAGTATTACAGTATATGCTGTATTATACTGCAGCTCAGAATTTTTTTTTTAAAGACTCTATTATTACTTTAACTGAATATTAATTGTCTGCTTTTATTTCAAATGAAGATGTGTATTTAACCGTTTACTATAAATAGGAAGGGGGTCAATAAGTAAAGGGGCCCCTTTACCTATACATTTGTGTGAGAGTGGACATTTGCTTTACTTACCCCCCCCCCCCCCCTCCCAAATGCAAGAGGTAGTCACCCCTACCTCCCAAACCACAGCATATGGATAAGCCCCTCATCCTTCCCAATAGTCCAGTAGACAGAAGGTAAGGAGGCAATTGCCCTGTTTCAATAGATCTGTCTGAGTTTTCTGATGGGAAATGTTATCTATTTTTTATTCTACGGAATGCTATTTCATCAACTAGCAATTGAAATGCATAAAAGGTTAAAACCACAATTTCAACCTTAAATTAGGGAATGTTTTATATTGCTGGGGGCTGCATTTAGAAAAGCAAACCAAAATTAAATTTTACACTGATGTTTTGGTGGATATTTCTAATAAAATTGTTTCACATTTTGCAGTTCACAATAAAGCCCTTTCATTGTGCATCACTCACATTGATCCAGCAGTGATGCTGTTGTAAATGTAATCATTGCCATTCTGATACACTACTTATAACAATACAGATTTTTCAGTACACCATGTACTGTATGTACCTTTTTAGATGATATGATTAAAAAGGTTATTCTATGCCAGTGTTTCTTAACATATTGATAACTTGTATCACTTTATAATGCTAATACACAATGCAATTTCCTGTCTGATAGACAGGTGAACGGACAGGAAGCTGTACCATGTGTACATGTCTAAACTGCTCCCGATTGATAAAGGGATACATTTTCTGATGATAACTTCACAAAATCGATCTCTTTCTCAATCGGAAACAGATTGAACATGTCAGAAATTATCGCCCGATTCCCGCCAGTCGGATGGGAAATTGTATCCTGTGCTTCAAGCATAAATGACAGTGTCTACCAAGTACCCTCTGTTGTGGGTAAAAATATCTCATGTACCTCTTGACACATACACTGTATATTTGTTAGGGGTTTTCCATAATGCTGTCCATTCACATGTTTTAATAAGCTAAAAATAATGAATTGGATTTAAAACTCACCTAAATGAATTGATTACAACAAGTTCACATACCCCTCTGAGCCTAACAGTAGTATCCCTTGGGGATGTTGAGAACCTAGGTTCAAGGCAGCCTCACTCTCCATACCTTTCAGGCAGGTAATTAAGTATATGCCCAAGTGGGAATGAAACCCCCACTCTGACATACTGGATACATGTTTTTCATGTTCCTTATTACCTTTATTTTCATGTGTGATCCCAACACTTGTGGGCGGGACCTCTTTATACAGCAGTGTGGGCTCTGTTGACTCTATGAAAAACAACATAAAAAATCATTGTAACATACAGCACAGACCCTAATTATGATTTAAGGCTTTCTCTTGCCACTTCTTTCAAGCCAATGTGTTGGAAGTGAATCAGTCATGACTAGACCTTCCGCTGAAGCTTTTAAAGTGTACCTGAACTGACATGTGACATAATGAGATAAACATGGGTAGATGTAGTGCTAATCCTACTAGTAACTAAATTGTCTGCAGCCCCTTTCTAGTTTTTTTTTTTCACAAGTGTTAAAATAACTGTGTTGCTATCTATGCAAACAAGGCAGTCAAACAGCAAGTTGAATTCAGCCACAGCTCTCCTGAAAATAATCACTGATAACTACAGAGTTCAGGCTCAAAGCTATTTATTTATTTTTCTCACTTTCTTACTTACACTGACATGAGCACATTTCATAGTCTACATTTCACCAATTACTATGAAATAATAATATGAAGCACCAGGACAGTTCAATATACCTTTGCTACTACAGATGCAATTATCTCTTGAGTTTATTTTCCATTCAGATTTTCTTTAAAGCCTAGATAAATGGAGTAGTACCATTTAACTAGAAGTCCCATTTAGTTATGACTAAGGGCTTACTACTGCCCAATACGCATCAGCTTTCTATGTGATGTCTTGATCTTCAAAGAAGTTCCCGAGTGCTTTTATCTCATCTGGTTGAGCAGTCCATTCACTGTTGCTACTGGAGGTTCTGGCTTGCCTGGTCCAGTCTCCAATTGTGGGGGGTGTCAATGGTTGAGCAGTAAGTTTCCAGGACTTTGCTAATACCATTGCTGTTAGTCCAAGAACATGAGGCTGTATTACAAATTTGGGCCAGTCTCCAGGAGCACTTAGGCCTGGTTCACACTATGACACGAATTACAAGTTAAGAATTAAGATTTATTATGATAATTTTAATTAAATGAAGTCAGCCAATGGAAGTAATGGAAAATGAATAGCATTGGAGCTGTGGACCTCAGCATTTACCCTGACCTGTCTCTCCCAGATGCAAGTCCTGACCACTTATTGTTAGGAGTGCTGATGGCACTGTGCACCTAGACTGTTGTGCATATGCGTGGCCAGCTGCAAACCTTCTGGACAACTGTTTACCTGTAGCTCTTTGCTTCCTCTGCTGGTTGCATTGCGTTCTTAGACCATCAGACTTCTACCAGCTACAAATAGGTGGCCATCTGAAGTCATGGACTTAAAGAGGAACTGTATCCAAGGATTGACCTTCATCCCAATCAGTAGATGATACCCCTTTTCCCATGAGAAATTTCACCTTTTCTGGAATAGATCATCAGGGATTTCTGTATGGCTGATATTGTGGTGGAACCCCTCCCACAGTGTTATGTCAGGACCTCACACTGAGTTAGCCTTGTTGCATTGTGGGAAATAACAGCTATTTACAACTGCCATGCTACCAGTATCTCCCTTTGTGCATATATATATATATATATATATATATATATATATATATATATATATATATATACACACAACCTTTTAGCCTATTGCATTGTTAGGAATTGTGGTTATAGTGGTTAGTTATAGTGGTTAGCATTGCATGGTTGTGGCTATAGATAATGGCAGTTGATGCTGTCTGCCAGTAGTACAGATGATTACCTGCAGGCTGATTGTGGATCAAACAATATTAACAAACTACATGGTGAATAACAGTCCTTTCTTGATCTCTCTTGTATTTATTAACTTCTCACTTTGCAATGTATTGATTTATTTTTTCCCCTTTTCACTTAAGTTCCTCTTTAAACAAACGTTGTGAACATCACCCTATATATAACAGTATAAGAAATGAAGATCCACGTAAGGGAGGTTCAAAATAGAGTGTGCAGTTAGGGTTGGGGTAATCAGCATTAGTTACCTCTACAAATATCAAAACTAACATAACAAAGCACATTTTGAGGGGGGTATTTATTATTTATTACTGGGAACTGAAAAAGTAAAGAGGTATTTTATTGAAAATACTTAAAAATGTCTCCTGTAAGAAAACTAGGTAGAAAAGTGTATTGAATCACGTCTCCATTGTATTTTAAATAATAGTAGATCATTCCATCCACTCTGGTTCCTTGTGGACTTGCTCTGCTCTCAGCTGTTAAAACGTTGGACACCCACTGACAAACATATAATCATGTATATTCATGTCTGTATTGTCAAATGTCTAAAGTTGCTACTGTACATTCACATTAAAATAGAACAATGAGAACATCAAAATGTATACTGTATATAATATAAGGCAAGTACACACGCATATTCTGAAGCTTTTTAAATCATATCATTATGAACTAAAAAGATAAGGGACTCCTAAAAAAAATATTTTTTTTATTCAAATTCTGCAGCAGATTCGAAGATGATACAAATCAATCACAGAGAAAATAGTCTATTGTATTACCGGCAAGCTGAATGTAAAGCCAGATACAGATAAAAATGGACCAATCAGGTGCAGCAGTGTAAGTTCATACACTGATCTGAAATGGTGGTCAACACACCATCTGAAAGAGGAACTTTTGTGAAACTAACGTAATGAATAAAGTTGCTTATTTATTTTACAATATTTATATATAAATTGTTTAGTCAGTATTTGTACTACAGTATCTGAAACGCATCACAGGTGGCGGCAGCTTTACTGCAATACAGTGCCTCTTTAAGCTTTCATCTGGTTTAACCACTTTAGCACCAAAAACCAGAGCAATTTTCACATTTCAGCGCTCCTCCCATTCATTCACCAACAACTTTATTGCTACTCATCAGATGTAAATGATCTATATCTTGTTTTTTTGCCACGAATTATGCTTTGTGAGGGTGATATTTGCTTTTAGTAATTATGTTATTATCTGTGCATTTTAACCATTTACCGCCATCCTAACGTATTAAAACGTCATGCTTACCGCTATTAACAGCAACATGACGTTTTAATACGTCGCGCATTCCCGCCGCTGCTACCGCCGTGTGTCCGCCGCTACCGCCGCCATTACCGTCGGGATCCCGTGCTGGGCGATTGGGGAAGAGGACTGAACAGTCCTCTACCCAATCGCAGTGCCTGGAGTGAATGGACGTGACCGCGAACAGCGGCTACGTCCATTCACATAAACAGGAAATGTAACAGTTTAATAAAGTGTGTAAAAAAAAAAAAAAAAAAAAAAGTGAACACGTCCTATGAGTGTTCACCAGCGCCATCTTGTGGCCAAAAAGTATATTACACCTACAAAATACATACATTTTCAAGTATATACACATCATTAATAAAATTACACTTCCAACCCTCCCCCCCAAAAAAAACACTTGTAAAAAAAAAATCAGCTTAAAAAAAAAAAAAATAGTTGCCTTAGGGAGCTTTTTTTATTCTATATTTTATGGGGGAAAATTAATTTTAATTTATTACATAGGGGCTTGTAATTATGGCCAGAACAAACAGAAAAATAACCACTTATATTTCAAAATAATATACTGTCGCCATACATTGTGGTAGGGACATAATCTAAACGGTTTAATTATCGGGACCACTGGGCAAATAAAACGTGTTTGTTTTATCCACAGGAGAATGTTTAATTTTAAAACTATAAAGGCTGAACACTGAGAAATAATGATTTTTTTTCTTTTTTTTTCTGTTTTTCTCATTAAAATGCATTTAGAATAAAAAAATTCTTAGCAAAATGTACTATCCACAGAAAGCCTAATTGGTGGCGAAAAAAACGAGGTATAGATCATTTTCTTGTGATAAGTAGTAATAAAGTTATTAGGGAATAAAAGGGAGGAGCGCTGACAACTGAAAATTGCTCTGGTCCGTTAGGATAAAAACCCTTGGGGGTGAACTGGTTAAAGGGAAAAATAAGAAAAAAAAAAAGAAAAAATACACTATTTCTCCATTTCCATCCACTATAGATTTCAAATAAACAATGTTACCATAGGTAAAACCCACACATTGTATTTGCTAATTTGTCCTGGTTATCTCAACATTTAAATAATGTTCCTAGTACAATGTATGGCGATAATATATTAGTTTCTGGTTTGTGTTTTTTGTTTTCTCATTGTACTCTATCAGTAATTAAAAGCCCTTATCTTCATGATTAACAGTAATACACTCTCATGGCATACATATTTTAAAAGCTAAGTCCCTAGGGTAACTATGTATTCTCTTTTCAATGCTGTCACTTTTGTTTTGTTTTTTTTACAAGTATTTATTTGGGGGTATAGAGTACATGAAAATAACAGTTTTATTGCTTTTCATTCAGTTTTCCAGTAAAAAAAAATCACATGACTTAGCCCTCAGTTATCAAACAACACAAAATCTATTCTCTCACTTGTCACGGTTAAAATGATACCCTATATACATAATCAGATAGCTTATTGGGCACACAGCACACTGTTAACCACAAGTACGCCTATCTACTCCCCTGAGCTTCAGGTGAAGTTTTGTGGGGAGTAGATAAGCGTAGCAAGGGTTTCAAAGTGGTTAAGGAAGAATGTGAGCATTTGCAAAAATATGAAATAATTGTCAGTAAAATTATTTTTTATTTATTTATATAGTGCCAAATATAGCATGTCTCCTCCTCTACCTATAGCAAGGGTGTCCAAACTTTTTTGGTGATTGCCATTAGGTACGATGCCTGTGACATTTTGGCAAATTAAACATTTACATGGGTTATAACCCATATACCATGTGCAGTTAGCACAGACAGTGGCAACTGCTAATTAGTGGCTGCTACTGCTACAGTGGTGGCTGATAACCTACAGGCGAGCAAAGGTGGAGGCAGAGCGGCAACATAAGGTGGTTCCTGCATGCAGCGCTGCAGCTATGACCTGCGGGCCACATGGAATTAACAACTGTAGAGAGCTTCGGGTGGGGGGCACCAGAAAAGGCTTGATGGGCCGCATTTGGCCCCACAGACCGGACTTTGGACATGCCTGCCTATAGTAAGGCCAGCTTCATAGATGCTTTTATGCTCTTTTGCACCTTCATAACCTTAGCAAGTATATGTAAGCCACACACTGCAGGTGTAAAGTTAGGCTGCTTTACTACATTGCTTGTTACACTTTTTGATGAACCATGTTACTAGTGACCTTCCATTAGGGCTCTTTTACATCAGAGCTTGCGTTGGAGAACGCTCAAAGCATACGTTTTGTTGTATGCGTTTTAATGCGTTTTGATATGCATTGCAGTGCAGTGAGTGTGCGTTTTTAATCCGTTTTCAATGCGTTGCAGCACATAGAAAAACGCAGGTAATTTTTTTTTCTTTTAGTTTTCAACTTTCTACATTGTTCCTCTGTTGCATTCTGGGACCGATTGCCTGCGTTAACGGATTAAAAACGCGCATAGCGTGCGTTTTACATTGACTAACATTGTAACGCATAAAGCTAGCGTCGGCCGAAAAACTGCACCTGGGTGCAGTGTAACGCAATGCACAAAAAGGCTGCGTTATATGTGAAAGCTAAAATGAAAGTATATGGACTTTCATTTCACCTTGGGTAATGCAAACTTTACCCTTTGCGTTGAAACGCAGAAAATCTGCCCTAATGTGAAAGAGCCCTAATGAAAGTTCAGTTACTCCACCCCTTTCTCCTATTACAACATGCACCATTTCAAAGGGCAGTGAACTCTCAGATGAGACTCTGGTTGTCAGTCAGACCCCTGTTGTATCCCATTCCACTTCTTTTTCCAAAGGCACATCACTTGCTTTACCTCTAGTTTCATTTTTTTCAACTGTCCTGCAGGCGTAAAGATCTTTTGATGTTTGTTGGTGCCTACACATCTAGCAGCTCTCTGATGTCTGTACTCGGCAACTCCAAAACCCTATGAGCTCTGAGAAATATTTCCCTCCAGATTATTATTTATTATTATTATTATTATTTAGTATTTATATAGCGCCGACATATTACGCAGCGCTGTACAGTGTATATATATATATTGTCTTGTCACTAACTGTCCCTCAAAGGAACTCACAATCTAATCCCTACCATTGCCATATGTCTATATTATGTAGTGTAAGTACTGTAGTCTAGGGCCAATTTTTTAGAGGGAGCCAATTAACTTATCTGTATGTTTTTGAAATGTGGGAGGAAACCGGAGTGCCCGGAGGAAACCCACGCAGACACGGAGAGAACATACAAACTCTTTGCAGATAGTGCCCTGGCTGGGATTCGAACCAGGGACCCAGCGCTGCAAGGCGAGAGAGCTAACCACTACACCACCGTGCTGCCCATTCTCACAATGCTGGAAAGAACAAATATTTTATATACATTCAGCAATACTATTGTTGCCTTTCTATTTAGGTATGTCCTAATATTACGATATGTTTAAATCCTCTTTCCCTGGAATAAAAATGCCCTTATATAAAATAGTTCACAAATGTTTTACTGGCAATAAACAAACTTTTCTTTTTTCACCATGGTCCAGTTTAGAAATATTATGCATTGTTGGGTATAAGTAAAAAGCACTTGCATCAAACACAAAGGATAGAGTAATTAACAAAATGAATTGCTTACCAGGACCTGCACAAGGTTTCTTACATCCAGGTGGTAGTTTTGGACAGCGATGGTGGCAAGGTATACAAGACTGTAGCAAACGGTCAAAATATTCACTATTGAGACAACGTGAAGCCATCTGTGATCTGGTTAACAGCAATGAAGACTACCATGCAGGTGTTAGTTGGGAGAATATCACGTCTCTCAACATGCAAATAAAAGACAAGTGGGAAGATTGCCCCATAGTCACTGTAAAACTGTATGTCTCCTGAAGTATATTTAAATCTGTTCTGCTGATGCATTATACAGTGCCCCTAGGGACCCAAGCCAAGTCACATAGTCACACATGCTGGTAACTTGTCTTAGGTTACTTTCTTATTAGTCAATCAAGAAAAAAAAAGTATTTTCACAAGCCTTTTTTGCCACGATTTCAAGTGCATTTGTAAGCTTTGGAACATACTTGTTCATATAAAATACAATGAATAGGAAAGGAAAATGTGTACAGTATCTGGAGAGCAACAGGAAGCCCCCAATATTCTACACATGAAAATGCATTAGGTATGAACAAGAACCTTGATTAACATATAAAATTAACAGGGATGGAGTTGCCCGGTGTATGTATAAACTAAATATAACAAGTATCTATGAGGAGAAGCAAATTCTAACCTCTCCAGAAGACTGAAAACAGTATTACTATAAATACTACTATAAATAGTTTTTACTCAGGCACAAATTGCAAAACACAGCATTTCAGGGGTACTTGCCCGCTTCCTCAGGTCAGTTCAAAAGGCAATAGGTGCCTTTTTGAACAGCTGTAGTAAGCGTAAGTGCCTCTCTATCTACAGCTGTTCAAAAAGGACTTGTTGACTTTTGAACTGACCTGAAGAAGTGGGCACGTAGCCATGAAACGCACTGTCTTGCTATTTGTGATTGAATAAAAACTATTTCCAGTAATGCTGGTTTGATTCTTCTGGAGAGGTAATGATTTGCCTCTCCTCATACATACTTGCCTCAATCTCTGTTAATTTGATTAGTTGTAGACCTCCCTTGGGAGGTTTTAGTTTTAAAATTTCCTAATGAACTTCATACAGTTCCTGTGAACAGAGTCTGGAGAATAGAGCTGGGACAGTTATTTTCCCGCAAGTTATAACAGTGGTTGCAAGTTGCTGCAACCTACCTTTATGAGTATATATCACAGCATTTATTATGTCCATAACCAATTACAATGAGGCTGCACTATTGGGCTCCTGGTCTCACCTTCTATTTTCCCCTGGGTTAACAACACCTACAGGAACCATCGTCATACACTCATCTTGATTAACATGGGTTGTCAGGACTATTGTGTTTCTGCAATGTGGTAAAGTGGGAAAATGGGATGTGGTCTGAAGAAGGTCTTAATTCACAGTGACGGATTACTGAATACTGTAGTTGTGTAGCATTTATACATGGTTTTCTATGCTTTTGTTTTAGTAATTTTAATATGCTTGAGAGGGTTTGTCAGGGGGCTAAACCAGGTGGTTTGTTGAACTCTACAGACTATAGATATATGGGTAACATAAATCCATCCAATTTTTACTTGAAGTGCCTTCTACTGCACAGAAGGTTAAAAGCCAGTAGAAGAAGAGTTCACAGGTGGTACTGGGGGGTTCCCCTGATGACCCAGCAAACATTCACCTCCTCCCACAGGCTGGATTTTCTTCTGAATCTCTTATAAAAACCCTGACAAATTCTAGAAAAACAACATGAGTACCTTAGACAATCTTTATAACATGCTTCTTCTTAAACAGTACCAAACCTCCTCCTTTCCCCATCTTAGTTGACATACATTTGCTGTTGACTTTGAGGTGAATACCCAGTTGTAATTATAATTTATAACTAGATTGCCATTTAGTGTGAATGAATTTCTGCAAGTTTTCTTACTACAGGTAAAAGTTTGGCTTCACTGCATTATACCTTCAGGATTGGCTAGATGACGATTGCTAAAATGGTGCATGAAACATGAAAGGTAATCTGGGAGAAACTCAAGGGGCAAGTTGTGCTTGCTCCCACAAAGCTGCTTTTTGGATCCAGAATCAGCTTCAACTTCTTCATCTACCTTGCAGATTTGCATGCAGACCATGTGCATATTGTGTTGGCACTGTACAGTGGCACAAATATCTTAATTTAAATATGTTAATTTTAAGATTTTTTTCCCTCGTGTTAATGACCACTTTGGTCAATAAATACAATTTTGCTGCCATAAACGTTGGGTCCTAAACGTTTTGAATACTAGACTGTCTTTAGAAACTCCATTATGGGACAGCAGCTACTGGCACTACAGTTGGAAACGCCCCCATTGGTCTACTGCTGAACCAATAGGGAGCCCAGTTGGAGATCCAAAGATGCAGTTGCTAGGTCTCCTCAGTTGCCAAGTTTTCAGATTCATGATCAAGGAGGAGCCTTGGTGGAAGATTGAAAGATTCTCTTCCCTGGTCTTCTATTCCTATTTATTTGCCCGGTCTCCTTACCAATACAGGACAATAATTTGATTGCAGTGTGTTAAAATGTTCTGGCTGCACTACACTAGTTTAACCAGAATGAACAAAATGGCTGATATATAAAATTTAGTGCAATATTTTGGGCAGAGAGATGTGTATGCCTATTTGCTGGTAGTAACCAATGCAACACTGTTGATAGTGCACAACACAGTTGATCAATGTAAATTAAAAAATGGTTAATTATTCACTGTAATAAAGTGTAAGAGTTACTGGAGCAATTTTGGAAAGAAAATGGCAAACTGTAATCACTGATCCAAAGTCAAATATCACTCAAACTAAGGAATGACTGTATTCGGGATGTCCCCACAAGGCTGTTAAATCTAATATCATTAATACCAAGCTGGATATGTAATGGTGTAAAAAGCTAGATCACAGTACATCCCCTGTATTTGTATGGTGCCCTGCACAACTATGAGATTCGGATGCGTCATGCATCGGATGCGTCATGCAATTTCATGCTACATGCACGCCTATCGACTTTCTTAAGTCTCTTTTCCATAAGCAGTTGCCAGGCAGCAGTGAGCAGGTACCAGACAGCAGTGAGCAGTTGCTAGGCAGCAGCAAGCAGTTGTGAGAGTTCGAGAGGCTTTTCACTGCCTATCAACTGCCCGTGGAAAAGAGGCCTTAGACTGAGAAATCACATCCGCAACGTAGCCTTAGAGAGTATGAGGTGGAATCTGGATCATTCTTCTCCCAGGAGAGAGAACTACCGTAACAAGCATTTGAAGTTTTCAGCACGAAGTGTTTATTTCTGTTGCTGTGAAGACAGTTGTGTTCTTACATACTTTTTAGGAGAGCTGGACTGCAGCAGACTGCTGTTTTTTTTTAACAGTTGAATTTTATTGAGTTGTTCATAAAATACAACAGTGCAACTAGCCACGAAACACCCACCGCCCCCCACCCTAATCCCAACCCCTCTCAATCCCAGACCCATCCCAAGTGTGCATTGTATGACCACTAGAATGAAACCAGCAGGACACTATGAGGGTTAACAAAGTCTGCCATAAGTAGAACAAATGCATCATGTGTGGGTTGTTAAATCATGAGAGGTAGAGTATTCAGACCATTGGAGCCAGTCCTTGTCAAATTTTTGAGGGCATTTTCTGTTCATATATGTCAGTTTATATCACACCAGGGCCCATATGCAATTCACTTTTTCTCCTTCGTTTTCTCCAAGTTGAGATTTTCACACATTGTCAATAAAATGTCTTTTAAGCCCCAAGCAAGTAAGAAAATATAAAAAATAATTTTGATAGTACTACTTTTTTATTGTGAAATGCTGAAAAGGTAACTTAAAGAGAAGATAAAAATTATCACCTAGGAGAAAACTTAGGAGAAATATTGAATTGCATATGGGCCCATAGCTCTATTGATCCTCTTTACCCAAAGAATTTCGGAGGGGGTGTTAATCGGAGATCCACTTATGAAATAATTCCTTCTTAGCATACATATATAAGATTCTGACATATTACTCAGGCATATTGCTCACATCCCCCCATTCATAATCTGAGAGGGAACCCACATCAATCTCCCATTTTGCCCTTGCCTTATCCAGTGTAGGAGTGGATCAGGGGAGCAGTCTAGCATAAATTTTAGACGGGGCTGTCAAGGTGGTCCCACAGGAGCAGACTCTCCAATGGGTCTGATTCCCATGACCTAGAGCCAGGAAATTGAGCCTGCCAAGTAGAGCTGAACGGTTTTGCGGTTTTGCATAGAAAGCACGATACCTGTCAAGACGTTCAAGTGATTGTCACTAGCTGCGGTTTTTCCCGGCGCCCGCTGTGCTACTCCATACGGCTTCGCCTACCACCGCCATCGTCATTCGAGAAGAGGATCCAGTGATTGGCAGAAGCTGTGCTGCTCCATACAGCTCCGCCTACCGCTGCCATCGTCATTCTAGAAGAGGATATAGTGAGTGGCAGAAGCTGCCCACTCAATATGGCTCCACCGACCATCACCGTCATAAAAAGTAGAGCCAGTAGGAAGCTGTGAGGCTGCTCTAAACGGATCCACCCCTTGCCGCCCTCATATGCGACACTCACAAGCTCCACAGTCCACATAGTGTTCAGCCCAGTGACATACAGCGGCTCTGCCGCTACCGCCCACATACATGCTCTGTCTGCACTGCAGCTACACTCACTGCCTCCTCAAAGTTGTTAACCCACTGTGCCAGGCCAGCGACATCACACAGATGCCGCCGCTTCCCTTCTTACACAGGTCATGGGAGAACCTATGCTTGGCTACCTAAAAAATTGTGAATCAAATCGAAATCGTGATCTCTGACAAAAATTGTGCAATTCAATTGTCCCTGAAATTGTTCAGTCCTCTGACACAGGAGACCTGGGTTCAAATCTTGGCTCTGCCTGTTCAGTAAGCCGGCACGTGTTCAGTAAGGAGTTTCTTGGGCAAGACTCCCTAACACTGCTACTGCCTACTGAGTGCGCTCTAGTGGCTGCCTCGCAAGCGCTTTGAGTCCGACAGGAGAAAGGCGCTATACAAATACTGCCATTATTATTATTATTACTGCCAAACATAGCGAATCTGCAGGTAATGAAACAGCATACTAATCGGAATTTGGTGTCTGGTTTCCAGCTGTGGGTATGTGAGTAATGATTCAGCTGGGGCAAGCTGTTTGACCTGTTTAATGCCTCTAGAGGCCCGAAGCTGCACATCTGGGATAGCCGGACTGCTGTTTAACTGCCTCATTAGCACAGATGAAAGCATTGCTTTTTTAACTCTTTAAAGTGAACACCGGTTAGCTCTAAGTAGTCTTGGTACTATATGTACCCATGTTTATCTTGCCACATGTCAGTTAAGGTACACATTAACTCATGAATTATCTCTCTTATCTGTTTATCTCATGAATTATCTCTCCTTGACCCTGATTCATGAACCTAGCATAAAAATAACTGTTATTACCAATCACAGTGTAGCTCGTGTTGTGTAATTAGTGTGGCCTGGACTAATTAAAGATACTCTGTAACAACATTTTCAGCCTTATTTCTTTAATCCTATAAGTTCCTATACCTGTTCTAATGTGGTCTGGATTACTGCAGCCTTTTCTAGTTGCTGTCTCTATAATATATCTAATCTTCTTTTGTTTGTCAAGCTTTGTCAACCCAGGGAGGAATGTGCTACCTCTGCTGTGATAGGGAGAAGTTATGCACGCCGCCCGCATGCCCCCTCCAGGCTCTGTGTGCTTTGTTTACTACCCACAGACAGAGCTCTCTGAGGGGGAAGGGAGCTGCCTGTCACATGCTGAGAACTGTGAGAAATCCAGACTGGAGTGCAGATAATTCTCTATGTAATGAAAACTTGTAGCATACTGTAACATGATATATACATAAAAACATCACTTCCTGATTAGCGGCCATGTTTTTTGTTTGTAAACACTGCCTAAAACTGGCGATTAAAAGCCAGGATCGCGGCGGGGAGCAGCGGAAAAGGCAAAGGGGGGCCCAGGAGAACATAATAAATAGAATGGTATGCTTTTTATTGTAAGAATTTGAGAGTACAGATTCTCTTTAAACCATTGCAATAGCAAAAAGTGCCAATGGCCAACTAGACAGTAAGCCTGCTATAATGTGAGCAGATAGTTTTGGGAAAGGGTTCTGGTTCTTTGATGTTATTGAATGTATGTATATGTCTAAAAAAATGTGTAAAATACATAATGAAAGTATATTTCATTATTGATCAGGGCCTCATTTTAACTTATTTTAAGCAGTCTTGATTGTAAGTACACCACCACTTTGAAAAGAAGCATAAGAAGCAAAATAACGTTAAGCATTTCTGTTTCTTTGTGTTCATAAAAATGTAGAAAAAAAAGCTGTCTTCAAATGTTCTTCGAAGTGAAAAAATAATCTTATATGCCAAAAGTGAATAAAGGGGCAAAATAAAAATAATCATATTGCAGAGATTAAGCAATTTTTTTTTTGTTTTCTTTGTCAAGGACGTTGAGAAAAAAAAGCTTTCTTCAGATAAGAGCATAAAAAGAAGTTGAAAATACGCAGCTAACATCACTGACGAATAAAAGGGAAAAGTAAACTACCGTACATTTTAGAGATCAAGAAATTTCCTATTTATATGCTTTCCTGACAGTTTTTAAAGAAAGTTTCCTAATGATGCAAAAGTAGCTAAAATAAGACATCTCATAACATAAGATGGATATAAGGCAGCAGATATACAGTAATATACAGAATGGATGGTGGCCAGCAAAATCTCATCAGAACTTAATAAACCCAGTTTCCTTCTTCACATCAAGAAACAAATGACTTCAATACTTCTAAGCCAATAGTTCAGTGCTGATGGGTAGCAGCAGTGAGGGTAGGCTGGACAGAAAGAAAAGTACACAGTCAGGGCTGTGCATTTTAAAGCTCAGACCTGATCAATCTTTTTTTCTTACTTATCAAAAGCTGATGATCCTTCGTTATTGAAATACTTTGTTTAAAATACTGTTTTGATATTACTATTCTAAGAAGCACAACAATGGCAGCTTTCTTGTTTATATTAGTCCTTAGCATGCTAACATTCATGCTAACATTCATGCATACTGAAAACTGTAACATACAGTGATGTGAAAAACTATTTGCCCCCTTCCTGATTTCATGTTTGTCACACTTAAATGTTTCTGCTCATCAAAAACCGTTAACTATTAGTCAAAGATAACATAATTGAACACAAAATGCAGTTTTAAATTATGGTTTTTATTATTTAGTGAGAAAAAAAAACTCCAAATCTACATGGCCCTGTGTGAAAAAGTGATTGCCCCCCTTGTAAAAAAAAACAAAAACTTAACTGTAGTTTATCACACCTGAGTTCAATTTCTGTAGTCACCCCCAGGCCTGATTACTGCCACACCTGTTTCAATCAAGAAATCACTTAAATAGGAGCTATCTGACACAGAGAAGTAGACCAAAAGCACCTCAAAAGCTAGACACCATCCAAGATCCAAAGAAATTCAGGAACAAATGAGAACAAAAGTAATTGAGATCTATCAGTCTGGTAAAGGTTATAAAGCTTTGGGACTCCAGCGAACCACAGTGAGAGCCATTATCCACAAATGGCAAAACATGGAACAGTGATGAACCTTCCCAGGAGTGGCCGGCCGACCAAAATTACCCCAAGAGCGCAGAGAAAACTCATCCGAGAGGCCACAAAAGACCCCAGGACAACATCTAAAGAACTGCAGGCCTCACTTGCCGGCCTCACACTTTTAAGTGTGACAAACTTGCAAAAGAATAAGAAATCAGGAAGATGACAAATAGTTTTTCACATCACCGTAGACAGTGATAAAAACCACAAATATGGTTAAAGGACAACTGTAATGAGAGGGATATGGAGACTGCCATATATATTTCCTTTTAAGCAATACCAGTTGCATGGCTGTCCTGCTGATCTTCTGCCGCGAATACATTTAGCCATAGACCCTGAACAAGCATATGCAGATGGTGTTTCTGACATTATTGTCAGATCTGATAAGATTAGCTGCATGCTTGTTTCTAGTGTGATTCAGTCACTACTGCAGCCAAATAGATCAGCATGGCCGCCAGGCAACTGGTATAGTTTAAAAGGAAATAATATGGCAGCCTCCATATTCTTCTCACTACAGTTGTCCTTTAAAGTCAGTGCACCCTGACATGGCTTCCTTCGCTGAACTAGTCTCTATAGTCTCTAGGCAAATCTGCCAATGACTACACAAAAGAAGAAGTGCTTGTGGACGGAAGGGAAACAAGGTGGCAGAAATAGGACTTTCATGATGACAGATGTGGTATAGTACAAAGTACAAGATAATCCCTGGAGGGGATGAGATGCCTGTGTAGTAAAGTAGATACAAGTAATACAGTAAGAACACACAGTAATGTAATGTTACCTGTAATTGTATGACGAAAGTACTCAGGCTAGTAAAAGTGGGGCTTGGAAGGACATTGGGTTACATTGGGATTAATTGTAATGATAGAGAATACTGAAACTCTGGAGGTCACAAGTGATCCAGAAAACCTAGTTGGATTTATATAAAATTGTCCGTTATTAGCTACTCATAAGTTTGCAACCCTTACCAAGATCATATAAATAAGGCCACAGTGGGGAAAATTCATGGTTGTGTGATTGCAGCCATGTGCACATATCTGCGGTGAGTAATTTTTATCAACATATCCAAGTTACATGCAGGTGCCAGGAAATCTTCAATTCCCTGCTTCATTCATAGGTGGTATCTTGTGCCAGGAATGTATTAGACCTTTACAGTCAGACACTCCCCAGACTTTGTACTCACTTACAACTCCCTGCTTCACTTGCTGGGATGTACTGTATACTATGCAGTTTGCTGTGATGTGATGTTCAGGGGATTTCTTTAAAGAGTAACTGTCGGGCATAAAATCAATCAAAAATCAATTCTTTAGTTTTATCTGGTAAACAAGTAATAAGGATGCTAACCAGGCAATCTAAAAGTTAAAAATCACTCTTAATTTTCTTCTCCCAAAAAATCATTCCTCGGTTTCCCTGGCTCTTATTTGGTACATCTGCCACACAAAGGAAGTTGCAGGGCGTGCTGCGTTTTCTTTTTTTCTTCTTTACTTTCCCCTTACAGAGTAAGTGAGCAAGTGATGTCAGGATTGGCTTCAAGATAGACACAGACAAAATGGAAATGTTACTATAGAAGAATCACTAAAATCAAAATGTAGACAGTGCGATACATATGTTATGTAAGTAAAGCAAGTATGTATCTACTTATATAGATTTTTTTCCTGGGATAGTATGGCTAACAGCTCCACTTTAAAGTGAAAATTAATTGATGAGCTAATGAATTGGATCTGACCTTCTACTCCTAAAAATTAAAATGTTTAGATATCCCATTGTTGTATTTTATATTTAAACATTTACAAAGGAGATTGAATGTTTTTTGTCTCTGCTCAACAGCAGTTAAGAGTCCCAAAGTTAAAATATCTCTCCTGTGCCTCAGAAGTTGTATTCTGCAAGTAACATTTTTTTGGGCTGTAATTTGTTTAACAGTGATGTTTACTATATTCCCAGCAAGGTACCATCAAAATTAACTCTTTCAGGCAGCAAAATAGAAAAAAGAAAAACTGCCTGGCTATTGATATGTTTTGCACTGTATGTACACATGATTATCTCATCATGTCACATGTCACCTCAGTTGGGTTCACTTTAAAGAGAATCTGTACTCTAATATTCTTACAATAAAAAGCATACCATTCTATTCCTTATGTTCCCCTGGGCCCCTCTGTGCTGTTTCTGTCACTCCCTGCTGAAATCCTGGCTTGTAATTAACAGTTTTAGGCAGTGTTTACAAACAAATGACTGGCTTCTAACCAGAGTATCATAGGCTGAGAACAGCTTACTGTGTGGATTCATGCAGAGCTTGGAGGGTGTGTGTAAGCTTCTGCCAATGACAAGCTGTGCTGCACATTCCACACATTCCAGCCTCTTGCCGACAGACACGACAGAGGAAAGAAGATAAGATTTGTTACAGAGACAGTGCAACTAGAAAAGGTTGCAGTAAGACAGACCACATCCGAACAGGTATAGGAACTTATAGAATAGAAAAAATAAGGCTCACAATTTTGTTACAGAGTCTCTTTAAAGCAATACAGATAGAGTTGTGGCACATGCAAAGGACTATGCATTAACACTCCTGTCCAGGAATTATCTGTCTGCTTCCCTCATCCCCTGTCTCATTGAGTATTAAGCTGAATAATTCCCGACATATCCTGTGCTGCTGCTTTTTATAATTTTTTTGTAGAAGCATTTTAAAAGCAATGAAATAAAAGTTACATCTTATTAACATATAACATACTCATTGAGGGCCTTTTGATGGATGGAAAACAAAGAAATATGATGTCTGTTTTTTTTAACACAGGCACAAGAAATACTCTCTATTTTTAAATGGAAATAGCCCATTGATTTTAAAAGTTCCAATGTGATTTACTTGGGGGTTTGTGTGCACAAAACAACAACTAGAGATGGCCCGAATGGTTCACATGCAAACTTATTCACGCGAACATCGGTGGTTCGTGTTCGCGATCGAACGCAAACTTTATGCGAGTTCGACCCGCCTTCTATACTACATCATTGGGCTAAACTTTGACCCTCTACATCACAGTCAGCAGACACATGGTAGCCAATCAGGCTACACTCCCTCCTGGAGCCCCCCGCACCCTTTATAAAAGGCAGCAGCGTCGGCCATGTTCTCACTCAGTCTGCTCAGATATTAGGGAGAGAAGCGAGAGACATTGGAGACGAGATAGGGAAAGCTTAGTTAGGCTGTTGTTAGGCTTGTTAGCTTGCTCCTTGCTGATACTTATTGCTAAAAAGCACCCCAAAACAGCTCTTTTGAGAGCTAATGTTCTTGTGATCTTGTGAACTTTTGCGGAAGTTCGCGTTTGAGGTTCGCGAACCTAAAATCAGAAGTTTGAGCCATCACTAACAACAACAAAAAATTATTAAAAGTAAACAATCTTTACATTTCTTCAATGTTCAGCCAGCCATTTGAAACCAACAGAAAGATTACATTTTACTTCTGTGTGACCATAGCAGTGGTACTTCCACTGATGTACTGTTAGGTGTACAGACCAACTTCAAATTTCCCAAGTCTCTGCATGAGTAATTAACTGTAAACAACAGGAAGGCTTTGGTTTGTGTGATTAATGCAGAATGACTCTTTTAGTATTTACATACACACTTAAAACAATATTTAAAAAAAATAGTGATTGCTAAAAACATTAAAATTTATGGAGCTCACCCAGAAAGAATTACCGTACTTTTTTTCTGAACAATAGTAGAATTTTACTTGATGACATTATCAAGAAAGTATAAGCATTTAACACGTTCCAGTCTTTTAAATGGATCATCTGTTTCTTGTTGAACTTAGTCAGACATCAGGAGCAGGTAAGGATGGTCTGCTGTCGGTGTCGGACTGGTTAAGCATATACATTTTCATAAGTACCATTTATACTTGTGTATAAGCCGAGTTTTGGGGGACAAAAAAGTGGTCCCCCAAAAGTGGGGGTCTCAGCTTATACACAAATCACTACTGAGTGGTGACTTCTGTGGTTATGCATGTAGATGAGCGGGCTGTGGGCCACCATCCTGCCTCCGAAGCGGAGCGGCATGTATCGCTGACTTATAATGCCGTAGCTCATCCTGATAGGCAGATAGTGGCATGTACTGAGGTGAGGCCTAGCCGCATTACTCTCACCTGCTGGCTGCTGCTGCCCGGGTTTTCTCCTGTATTTGGCTTCTTCCTTGGTGTCTCCCTTCCTCCTCTGCCCACTCGCGCCACTCTCTCCGCTCTGTCAGCTGCCTGGACCTTGGCAGACTGCGCGTCGCCAGGCATCCTCGTAAACTGTCTGCCACAGTATCATTGCTATGACGCCCTCTAGTGTGGTCACTAGAGGACGTCATGGTAATAATACTGTGGCAGACAGTTTACAAGGATGCTTGGTGGGCAGAGGAGGAAGGCAGACACCAAGAAAGAAGCCAAATACAGGAGAAGGCCCAGGCAGCAGCAGCCAACAGGTGAGAGCAACGTGGCTAGGCCTCACCTCAGTACATGCCATCTGCCAATCATAGATAGTAAACTGTAGCTGGCTGGCCCGAGTTGGTACATCCTGTGCTTATCCTTCTGTCATTTATTTTGTCTATGGAAACTCACCAGTAGCCACTGCATTCCCTACCTCCCTACCCCAAGATTATACACGAGTCAATCATTTTTTTCCCAGTTTTTAAGGTAACAGTTGGGGATTCAGCTTATACACGAGTATATACGGTAATGTATTTATATTTGTTATATTGAATTTTATATAATGTATTTCTTATTATGGGGGTGGAAGTTATTCACATGGGAATAGTTCATAGCATTATAATTGTTTTAAAAGCTTAAAAGACAAATTCTACTTTTAGTAATCTACATAGCTAAAAAGCTTTCCATGTCATTTGTATAGTTTCAAATTAATTGACAAACTAATATTGTGTGACATATTTTAGACTCAGCTGGATTAAAATAAGAGAATTGGATTAAAATAAACATTTAGCTCATATTGACATAGATAAGCAATTTGACTTGACCTGTTTCCTTGATTAGTCTTGCACCTGCTGGCATATCATATTTATCTGTTAAAATATTTTCTGAATTAGTGAGCAAAAAAATATTGCTCCCTAACAATTTGTACAGCACAATATTAACATTATTTATGATATTTATAAAGCACCAACATATTACACAGTGCTGGACAACAAATAAAGGACAATAAATATACATTATATAATGTATGTTTCTACCTGTTATAAAACAACAGAGGTAGCTGAATCAGGAATACAACTAATGATTTACATCACTCCTTCTTGAAACACAACTATGGCATAAACAGAGAACAGACTGTTCAGCATACCTGTGTATAAATGCGTTACAAAAGTTTACCTACCTTTTTAAATAATAAAAAGAAATACATAATCAGCTTTGTTTTTGCATGATCGCGTCTGTAATTTTTAAAAATCCACGAGTCGGCATAGACTAACATGACTTCCAGGCCAACGCAGATCGCCGCAACTCGACGCAGAAGCCACACGGTAATGTAGCTCTGGACCTGCGTCGGGGATGCGGCGAAAGCATAACTTCCATCGCGTCTCCATAGACTTTCATTGCTCAGCGGTGGGATGCAGTAAAAATACAGCACGTTACCGCCCCCGTGTGAAAGGGTCCTGAGTATGCATGCCACATACAGAGATTCTGTTTTATAATATATACTATATATCTGTATAGAGTTATAGAAAACTTTGGCACTATATAAATCAATGATAACAATATTTAAACTTCCATGAAGTAGTGAGTGGAAGGTTGTACCATGCAATTAACCCCCTTGCCTGGAGATATGTTTCAGGCTTCTCCATAATAAATTACAGAGAATATCCTACATAATAAGTAACACTGTTAAAGGGTAATGCAGCTTTAAATAGAGACACAAGATTTTCTTTAAAGCATGATTGTCAGCCACAAAATCAAATTCCATTTACCCACTGCTCTGTGTTTAATAGGTAGTCTACATGCAGTCTGCACTGCAAGCATTCTAATAAAAATGTTTCTGCTGTAATGAATCTTATCTCAGTCAGCCTGGCTTTATTCTGGTACGTTGCCGAAGAGAAGGAAGCTGTAACATCTGCGGCTGCGGGCAAGCAGGGTGTCTCCGCAGCCGCCTCAGTTCCCTGTTCGGAGGATTTTTCAGTTCCGCCGGCGTCTAGCACGCCGGGGACGGAATTGTCATTAGCACATAGGGTTGCTGTATCGCGCGGGCTGCGCGCGTAGACAGGACCTTTATGCTGGGAGGAGGCGCGTCAGCTGACCCGCTAGTCGGCTGATGTCAGAGGGGACTCACGCCGCTCAGGATTGGCTAATTGTAGTGGGCGCGGCTGTGGGGTCTCCTCTGCTTCTTAAGCCTGCACGATTCACTCGCAACCTGTCTGTTGTTGCGAATACATACGTGTAAGCGCTCAGACCTTAGACTAGTTTCCGGTGTGCTTTGATCTGGGAGGAAACCAGGGATATCACACAAGACTAGGACTATTGTTTATTGTATTATTATTGATATTCTGTGTATGACTCTGGCTTATCTCTGACTCCGCTATTGCTTAACGTTTCTGTACCTCTGCCCATCTGATCTAGTTGCTGAACCTCTGCCTGAATACCTACTACTCTTTTGCCTACTGATTCTGTACAGTATCTGCCTCTCAGTTGCCGAACCTAGCCTGTCTGACCTCTCTACTCACCAGTGGGCTTTGCCACTGGTGAGGTGCTTTTCTGATAGTACCCACCAGCTCCTCTGGTGAGGTTTAGTTAAAATCTACTCAGTTACTGTTTCTGATAGTACCCACCAGCTCCTCTGGTGAGGTCTTATTAAACTAATCAGTTACTGTTGCACCAAGCACCTCTCACTCTGTGTTCCTGGTAGCTATACTTGCATTATTGGTGATTCTGCAGATCACCACATAATCAGGTATAGCGTCTGTATTATTGGTGATTCTGCAGATCCCCACATAATCAGAACTCTGTGTTGCTACACCAAAACATTATTACAATCATTACAGAACAGCAGACCAGATAAAATATGGATATACTGTGCAATCGGATTGAATTTTTGACCACGACCGTTACTGATCTCGTCAAGACGGTTAACGTACAGCAGGCCCAGATAGATCAATTGCTTGAGTCAGTTAATCGTCTGAAAAGTCCGAATGCACAAGTGTCATCCCCTCCTGTTAATGAGCCCAGGATGCCCCCTCCTGAAAAATTTTCAGGGCATTGCTCTGACTTCAGACACTTTAAGCACCGATGCCTTTCTTATTTTGAGTTACGCCCAGTATCTTCAGGCACAGAGAGCCAGAGAGTCACACTGATAAAGACCTTATTATCAGGTAATTCGCAGTCCTGGGCCTACAGTCTCCCTGATGGGCATGAGGCCTTGGCCTCTGTTCAGGACTTCTTTAAAGCGATGGCAGTTATATATGATGATCCGGATTTAGCAATGACGGCAGAGAGAAAGCTTAAGACTCTCAGGCAGGGGCATAACTCAGTTGAAAATTATGAGTTCAGAAGGTGGGCGGTGTTAGCCAGATGGGGGCAGTATGCATTACTAGATTGTTTTTTGTCAGGATTATCCGATGCAGTGGCTGATCTTATGTTAGGTCACCCTGAGCCTAAGTCAGTTGATGAGGCCATTTCCCTGGCAATTAAAATTGATTCCCGAGTGCGATACCAGAAGCAGACTCGAGGCAGAATGCCAGGGAGACTTGCTTCTGGCATAGTCTCTCCTCCTGTTCCTCCCTCTCCTCCGCCAGATGAGCCGATGCAAATTGAACAGTCCAAGCTCACTGAGGTTGAGAAGAACAGGAGGCGTACCAAGAGACTCTGTCTTTATTGTGCAGTGAAGGGGCATATCGTAGCAAATTGTCCCAGGAAGGCGGAAAACTCCATCGCCTAGGTGTAGCTGGAGGTACTACCCTAGGCGATCCAGTCTTACCTCTAAAGAATAAGCGTGTACTGCTCCCGTGTTCTATTACCTGGGAGGATCAAATCCATTCCACCCAGGCCTTTGTAGACTTGGGTTCTGCAGTTAATGTAATGGCACATGACTTCGCCATTAAGTTTGGTTTTCCTCTCCTTCCTGTGGAACGTCAGATTATAGTGACTGCAATGGATGATTCACAGTTGCAAGGAAAATTACCACTCACTCAGACTCCATTATTGTTGTGTCAATTTGGGGTGTTGCATAAAGAACAGATACAGTTTTTGGTTCTAGAGATGTCTACCTCCACAGTGATTCTCGGTATGCCGTGGCTTAGAAAACACTCCCCTCAGATTGACTGGAGTTCCAGACAATTGTTAACCTGGTCCTCCTACTGTCATCATCATTGTTTGGAGAAAGTCACAGTAGGAGCTACCGAGATCCAAGTGGAAGGGTTACCATCTCACTCCTCTGGTTCCACTGATATTGAGGCCTGGAAGGACTGGGCAACTATGCTGAGTCCATTTCAGCAGGAAGCCCAAGAAGGGAAACCAGATGGAGTTCTATTTGTACCTCTTCAATTCAAATGTAAGATTCTTCATATGTTTCACTCCAATAAGAATGCAGGTCACCCTGGTGTTGCCCGTACGCAGGAGTTATTGGACAGATGTGTTTGGTGGCCCTCCATTGTATCTGACTGTAAGGACTTTGTGGGGGGCTGTTCTGCTTGTGCCAGGAGCAACCCCTCCAGACAAGCTCCCGTTGGCACTTTACAGTCACTACCCGTGCCAGAGCAGCCATGGACACACTTGTCCATGGACTTTATAGGGGAACTGCCCAGGTCTCAGGGAAAAACTGTCATATGGGTGGTAGTCGATAGGTTCAGTAAAATGGCCCATTTCATTCCTTTGGATGGACTCCCCTCTGCTCAAGAACTGGCAGAGCTATTCATTCACCACATTTTTCGTTTACATGGTATCCCGGAGAATGTGGTGTCAGATAGGGGAGTCCAGTTCGTCTCCAAATTTTGGAGGGCCTTTTGTAATCATCTGGGCATGAACCTATCATTTTCCTCCGGCTACCACCCACAGACAAATGGGCAAACGGAAAGGGTTAACCAGTCCCTGGAACAGTTCCTGAGGTGTTATGTGGCAGACGCCCAGACTGATTGGGCCAAGTTCTTGCCGTTTGCAGAGTTTGCCCATAATAATTTGAAGAGTTCCTCCTCAGGGTTCTCTCCGTTTCAGGTTGTGACGGGGAGATCTCCTAAGTTCTCTTCTTTGCCTGTGGTGGCACCTCCTTTTCCAGCACTGGAGGAGTGGCAGGGAACCTTGAAGGAGATCTGGGCCTTGGTTCAGAAAAATCTCAAGAAGGCTTTTGTAACCCAGAAAAAACAGGCAGACAGGAGACGTTCGGGAGAGTGGGACTTTGCACCGGGGGATCTGGTGTGGGTGTCTACTCGTCATTTGGCTCTGAAGCAGCCCTCTGCCAAATTGGGTCCTAGATATATAGGCCCATACCCTGTCACCAAGAGAATCAATAAGGTCACATATGCTGTTTCACTTCCGTCCAGTTGGAAAGGTGTTAAGACATTTCATGTGTCCTTGTTAAAACCTGCAGTATATG
Source organism: Hyperolius riggenbachi (assembly GCF_040937935.1). NCBI lineage: Eukaryota > Metazoa > Chordata > Amphibia > Anura > Hyperoliidae > Hyperolius > Hyperolius riggenbachi. The sequence continues at coordinate 141,161,024 of NC_090652.1, read as the reverse complement.
TGGATTCCTCCCCCCCCCCCTGTGGTGATTAATGGAGAACCTGAATATGAGATAGAACAAATTTTGGATTCTCGGTTTGTGTGCAACTCTATACAATACCTGGTTCATTGGAGGGGGTATGGGCCTGAGGAGAGGTCTTGGGTTCCCACTCATCATATGCATGCGGAAGAACTTATAAAAGAGTTTCATAGGTTGCATCCTGACAGACCTGGTGGCCTGTGTCCAGAGTCTACGCCTCAAGGGGGGGGTACTGTAACATCTGCGGCTGCGGGCACGCAGGGTGTTTCCGCAGCCGCCTCAGTTCCCTGCTCGGAGGATTTTTCCGTTCCGCCGGCATCTAGCACGCCGGGGACGGAATTGTCATTAGCACATACGGTTGCTGAATCTCGCGGCCGCGCGCGTAGACAGGACCTTTATGCTGGGAGGAGGCGCATCAGCTGACCCGCTGGTCGGCTGACGTCAGAGGGGACTCACGCCGCTCAGGATTGGCTAATTGTAGTGGGCACGGCTGTGAGGTCTCCTGTGCTTCTTAAGCCTGCACGATTCACTCGCAACCTGTCTGCTATTGAGAATACATACGTGTTAGCGCTCAGACTTTAGACTAGTTTCCGGTGTGCTTTGATCTGGGAGGAAACCAGGGATTTCACACAAGACTAGGACTATTGTTTATTGTATTATTATTGATATTCTATGTATGACTCTGGCTTATCTCTGACTCCGCTATTGCTTACCGTTTCTGTACCTCTGCCCATCTGATCTAGTTGCTGAACCTCTGCCTGAATACCTACTACTCTTTTGCCTACTGATTCTGTACAGTATTTGCCTCTCAGTTGCCGAACCTAGCCTGTCTGGCCTCTCTACTCACCAGTGGGCCTTGCCACTGGTGAGGTGCTTTTCTGATAGTACCCACCAGCTCCTCTGGTGAGGTTTAGTTAAATCTACTCAGTTACTGTTTCTGATAGTACCCACCAGCTCCTCTTGTGAGGTCTCATTAAACTAATCAGTTACTGTTGCACCAAGCACCTCTCACTGTGTTCCTGTTAGCTATACTTGCATTATTGGTGATTCTGCAGATGACCACATAATCAGGTGTCTGTGTTGCTACACCAAAACATTATTACAATCGTTACAGAAGCTTTTTATCTCCCCTCCCATATTCCTGCTCCTCACTGATTGAATGAGGGCAGTTCAGTGTGACAGGCTGAGGTTGAGAAGGAAAATACACCTCACCCCTATGCAGAAGCTGCTGATATACAACATATGCTGTACTCACGTGTTTACAAAGCAAGCTAGATATGACAGTGCAGTTTTTAAGAGAAAAACAAAGTAAGGGATTGGCTTCAGTCAGGAGTAGTAAAGATGGAAAATGCCTGGAACAGTTTTCTCTTTATTTTCTATATAAAAATCACTGAAATAAAAAGGTGAACAGTACAATACATATGTTATGTAAGTAGAACAAGTATTTATCTACTTACATATGTGTTTTTCCCTGGGATAGTATGGCTGTCCCTGATGCTTTTAAAGGAGTTATAAGGCAATTTAATTTACAGCCGATTTACTTACCTAGGGCTTCCTCCAGCCCCTTGCAGCTGACTGTCCCACGCTGACAGCTCTGTTCGCAGCCGCCGGCCCGGGATCCCCGCACGATGCAGAGGCCGACCTTGAGGTTGTCCTTACTGCACCTGCGTGAAGCGCCGCTGTCAACCAAGCCACGTTGGCCGTGGCGTACTGTGCAGGGAGCTGTCAGCGTGGGACAGTCAGCTGCAAGGAGCTAGAGGAAGCCCCAGGTAAGTAAATCAGCTGTAATTTAAATTGCCTGATGACTCCTTTAAGAAGAAATGTGATCCTTCAAAAAGAGTTAAAAACAAGCAAAGGGACACCGCATGCCACTCACACCCCTCAGCCCTGTCCTGCCCAACACCTTGGGCTCATATCTCTGATGAAGGAATGGACATGCTGAAACGTGTAGTGATACCATGTAGCACCACCTACCTCTGATGGTATTTAAGATCCGAGCCTGCACCGTTGGCCAAGTGCAGGGCTGAGGATTGCAAGTGGCGTGTGCAGAGCAGGGACAAGGTCCTCCAGCACCCAAGGCTGAGACACCAAAGTGCGCCCCTCCATCCCTCCCACCCCAGCTGTCACACACTGATTGCTATTAGACTAAGAGGGCCACAGGGCCCACAACCTCCCCATTACCTTAATATCTAGTTATCTGGCTTGCAGTCACTGCTATTTATCCCCTTTTCTTATTTCTTTCTGCTTCATACACAATTAGGAATGACAGCTGAATGAATTGTGCTCCCCCTCCTACACTGCGCCCTGAGGCTGGAGCCTCTTCAGTCTATGCCTCGGCCCGGCCCTGGGCGTGTGGCACCCCTTTGCTTATTTTTAACTCTTTTGTAGTCAGTGCAGTTTAACCATTTATGACTATTTAAATATTTTATTCACAATTGGAATGCAGAATAAAAGAGCAGTGGTGCTGTCTTTGATATAAAAGTGAAGGCATCTTTGAATGTTGTTATAAGCCACTAGGAGGAAATTTGTCTTGCCAGAAGCATTTAGCTTCCCAGCACAGCTCTCAGGGACAGCAGGAGCAAGGTGAACGAGTCTTTCTGTTCACAAACGTGCTCAATCTACCTACTCTTATTAAAGAAGCCTTAAGAGCTCACCTATTCCTTAAGACACTGATGTAACTCTTAACTAAAAAGATGGCTTGCAGAAAATAGTTTCCTATTTCCTCAGAACAATAAAAACAAATATTATAAAAAAATTACCTGTATAGCTATGAAAAAAACGTATTCCATTTAGTATTGAACAGCACAACTAAAGGAAGGTCAGCACTAACTATAGTTATAAGGGAATAGCAAATTGCTGCCCACTTGGCACAGTGCAGAGTGTGAGTATGTGCACAGCATGTGTGTAAGCGCACGGCGTGTGGGTGCACAACATGTATGTAAATGTACAGTGCATGTAACAGCATGTAAGTAGGTGTACATGCAGATGACATGTGTAAATGTGCAGTGTACGTGAACAGCACGTAGGTATGTATACAAGGGATGAATGCACAGTATGTGGGTGCACAGGTGGTAAGAGTATTGTATGGGTGTACACTGTGTGGTTAGGTGTACAATGTTTCACATGGGCACATCTGGGGTGGTGAATGGCATTGAGTGCCCTGCAGGGACGACTTGGTTCTAAGCCTAAATAGAAATTACTGAGTTTCTCAACTAGCTTGAGGAGCTTATAGTTAGTCGAACAGAATGCATAAAATGTAATGAGCTATCCTGTGTAATTGTTTTAACAGTTTGCCAGGGTAGGGGCATTATGGTTCAAACGTTGTGGCATTTCATAACAGTGACTCAATATTTTCTATTGAGTCACTGATAAGGATGAGCAGGCAAAACTTGCAAAATCAGATTAATGGTAAATCTAGATGATTTGCTTAAAGAGAACCCTAGTTGGTCACAGAAGTAAAAAATAAAAAGCATTCTACCTGATCCAGCAGAGTAGCTGGATAAGGTAGTGTCCATTACCGCCTCTCCTCACCATTCCTATCTGCAGTTGTCTTGTAGTTTTGCTTCTACTGCAAATACAGCTCTGTGCTCTCCTCTGAGAGCACAGAACCAAAACCAAAACCACAGTGTTCCAGAGGAAAAACAGAAGGTCAGCCCAGAAATCAGAAGAACTACTAAATATGCCTACCTTGGTCTGCAAATCAAATTGTAAGCCGTAAAGAGACACTTTAACAAGAAAAACGTCCCCTGGGGGGTACTTACCTCGGGATGGGGAAGCCTCCGGATCTCAATGAGGCTTCCCCTGTCCTCCTCTGTCCCACGGGGGTCTCGCTGCAGCCCTTCAAAGCCGGCCCGACAGATCCGACAGCCTGTTCAATATTTACCTTTCCAGGCTCCAGCGGGGGTGCTGTTTCGGCACTTCTGATGGAGATAGGCGGAACTAGCCGATCTCCGTCGGGTCCGCTCTACTGCGCAGGCGCAGGAGACTTGCGCCTGCGCAGTAGAGCTTTCCGACGGAGATTGGCTATTTCCGCCTATCTCCGTGGGAAGGAGCGGATACTGTGCCTGCGCTGGAGCCAAAAGGTAAATATTTACATCGCCGCCGCTCCGGGAGGATTTTCGCCGCCACCGTGGGACTGAGGAGGACAGGGGAAGCCTCAATAAGATCCGGAAGCTTCCCCCACTCGAGGTGAGTACCCCCTAGGGGAGGTTTATTCATTACAGATTTTCTTTCAGTCAGCCAGAGGCGCTAAAAGCCAAAGCATGCCGAAATGTTCTATGCCATCAGGAAAGAACTGTACCACCTCAAACCAGTGGTGAAGGTCTGGCTGAAAGTTTTTGACACTGTCATCACCCCAATCCTACTCTACAGTAGCGAAGTATGGGGCCCCATCACCTACCTAGATCAATCAAAATGGGAATCTAGCCCTACAGAAATATTCCACCTGGAATTCTGCAAACACCTCCCCCAGGTCCATTGGAGTACCTCAAACAATGCCTGACGAGCTGAGCTGGGTAGATTACCATTACTGCTTGAGATACAGAAGAGAATGCTGTCCTATCGACAGAGTAGCAGGCCCGACTCACCCCACTACAAAGCCATGTTACACAATGAAGACCAAGAAAAGCCAGGTGCCCTGAAAGAAGTGGTCAACTCTCTGCTCCCTCCAAACCCAGATCCATGAGTTCTATCAAGAGCCCAGATAAAGCACACCACAGTCAAGAGGAAAGAGGGCTATGCAGATAAATGGAGGAGTGAAATGTCACAAAAGCTAACCATATACCAGTCCCAACAGAGAGACTATAAAATGGACCCATACCTGAAAAATCTCTAAAAATCTCAAGAAAGGAAAATATAATCTAAGTGTCTACAGACTGAGTGCTACAAACCTCAAAATTAAGTCTTGAAGACACAGACAGACATACAAACCCAGAGAGAATAGACTATTCCAACACTATGAGCAGAAGACCCTTGAGGACAAAAATCCCATGCTGCTGCACTGCCCCAAATATATTGCAACCAGGGAAACCTTCTTTAAGAAATTGATGGAACAATTTCCAGACTATCACACATTAGAGGATGAGAGAAAACTCTACATTCTTCTAAGAGAAGAGGAATCCACGGTGACAATTGCTACATTCTAACTGCTAACCCACTGTACCCCCTACTCCACCCCCTTCCCCTATTTCCCCCTGCTTTGGCAATGCCTGTATGAATCTTGGTCATGTCAATAAAGCTATCTTTGATTTCATTTGTCAGTGTATAGGGACAGTAGTAGTGTTTCGTTTTGTGGCTGTATACACACTGCAAAGACAAAGACTATCAGTCCCAATTGCTGATACATCGTAATCATAAAAGTTTACATTGTGCACATTTCCACTTAATTCTGCATCAGGCGCATGTATTTTCATACAAAAAAGCTGGTTGCAAATTTGCCTATGCTTTAAAGGACACCCGAGGTAACATGTGGCATGATGAGATAGACATGTGTATGTACAGTACCAAGCACACAAATATCTATGTTCCTTTTTACTTTCTCTGCCTGAAAGAGTTAAAAATCAGGTATGCAAGTGACAGTTTCTGTCTGGGTTGGGACCGGGTTGGACAATAGCGTAACCCTCACTGATAAGGAATTACAGTCACAAAACACTTTCCTGGCAGAAAATGGCTTCTGAGAACAGAAAAGAGATAAAAATGGGCAATAGTTCATAGTTTTTAGCTCTGGCAAACTTCAATTAATGTGTCATTGAGAAGAGGCCATGAAACAGTAAAAATGTACAAATTAGATTTAAATATACAGTGGCTTGCAAAAGTATTCGGCCCCCTTGAAGTTTTCCACATTTTGTCACATTACTGCCACAAACATGAATCAATTTTATTGGAATTCCACATGAAAGACCAATAAAAAGTGGTGTACACGTGAGAAGTGGAACGAAAATCATACATGATTCCAAACATTTTTTACAAATCAATAACTGCAAAGTGGGGTTTGCGTAATTATTCAGCCGCTGAGTCAATACTTTGTAGAACCACCTTTTTCTGCAATTACAGCTGCCAGTCTTTTAGGGTATGTCTCTACCAGCTTTGCACATCTAGAGACTGAAATCCTTGCCCATTCTTCTTTGCAAAACAGCTCCAACTCAGTCAGATTAGATGGACAGTGTTTGTGAACAGCAGATTTCAGATCTTGCCACAGATTTTAAATTGGATTTAGATCTGGACTTTGACTGGGCCATTCTAACACATGGATATGTTTTGTTTTAAACCATTCCATTGTTGCCCTGGCTTTATGTTTAGGGTCGTTGTCCTGCTGGAAGGTGAACCTCCGCCACAGTCTCAAGTCTTTTGCAGACTCCAAGAGGTGTTCTTCCAAGATTGCTGTAACGATTGTGGAATCGTCTCCGTGGTCAGCGCACCAGACGTGCGCTGACGCGGCAGATTTCCTCCACAAGCGTATAATGCGGACACCCAGGCTAGGTGCTATGCACCCGCAGAGGGCAATTCCCACCGGCAGATGGCGCTGTGGAGTGCAGGCGAACACAGCCGCTGCACAGCCACAGATGCCAAATGGGAATTGTACAGATCCGGGACAAGGTACAATCAGGCAGGGCTGGATAGCCCACAGGGAACAGAGCAAAGGGACAGAACCAATGTGTGCCCACCAAATTAGTCGCCACCCAGCGACGGCGAACACACAACGGCAGAAACAAAGTAGGAAACGCAATCGCAAGAATGGCGATTGCCAATAGCGACACAAGACTGAGCAGGACAGAGCACAAGGGTAGCAAAGGCACAGCAAATAATACAAAGAGAAAGATAAAGAAAATAACAAACGCTAGCTGAACGCGAACACCGCACTCATTTGCAACAGTGCACGCGTTCGTGCGCGGTCTCCGCGTGTTACGCACAACAGAGACAAGCACGCCTAACTAACCAAAGACAGACAAACACGAAACAGAGAACGCGAGCGCTTGCTTAACGGTTACCTCACCGAGCCTACAGCAGGCGTTTCGAATCAGACAAGACAGACAAACGTGAAACAGGAACTAGGCAGAAAGGATCCACCGCTCTTCCGTCAGAGCAAGTGTGATCCAAGCAGAAACACAGATCAGAACGATCCACAGACGCTACCGCTAGCGGTTAGTGCGATTCAGGAAGACAGATCAGAAGGATCCACAGCACTAGCGAAATGTGGCTAGCGCGATCCAGGTACAGAGTAGCAGAACAGAAGGATCCCCAGCGCTAGCGAAAAGTGGGTAGCGCGATCCCAGAAGACAGAACAGAAGGATCCCCAGCGCTAGCGAAAAGTAGCTAGCGCGATCCCAGGAGACAGAACAGAAGGATCCCCAGCGCTAGCGAAAAGTGGCTAGCGCGATCCCAGAAGACAGAACAGAAGGATCCACAGCACTAGCTCAAAGAGACTAGTGCGATCCAGAGAAGATAATAACAGAACAGAAGGGCCTACCAGTAGCAACCGCTGCTCTGGTTAGCACCCCACAGACAGACAGAACAGGCAATACAAATAATACAATTCTAACTAGACTAGGGAATCTGCCTAGCGCAGTCCCACGAATAACTCTAAACTAATCTTCAACGAGAAGTAGCATGGCTGACACTCACTAGGAGTGTATACTACAAACCCTGAAGGAATGACCAGCAAAGGACTGTGGGTAATCCCAACCTTTATACTGCCAGTCATCACAGGAGGCAGGTAGGGGATTTGCATAACGAATGTATGCAAATTCCTCAGCAGCAAGCTGCAGAACTGACAGAAGGTCTCTCTTAAAGAGACCTGCAGAATGCAGACGTGAACAGTGGTCAAAACGCTGCCTGTCTGCACAGGCAGCTGAGCAGATTCTCATAATTGCCCTGTATTTGGCTCCATCCATCTTCCCATCAACTCTGACCAGCTTCCCTGTCCCTGCTGAAGAGAAGCACCCACAGAGCATGATGCTGCCACCACCATATTTGACAGTGGGGATGGTGTGTTCAGAGTGATGTGCAGTGTTAGTTTTCCGCCGAACATACCGTTTTGCATTTTGGCCATAAAGTTCAGTTTCGGTCTCATCTGACCAGAGCACCTTCTTCCACATATTTGCTGTGTCCCCCACATGGCTTGTGGCAAACTGCAAACGGAACTTCTTGTGCTTTTCTGTTAACAATGGCTTTCTTCTTGCCACTCTTCCATAAAGGCCAACTTTGTGCAGTGCATGACTAATAGTTGTCCTATGGACAGATTCCCCCACCTGAGCTGTAGATCTCTGCAGTTCGTCCAGAGTCACCATGGGTCTCTTGACTGCATTTCTGATCAGCGTTCTCCTTGTTCGGCCTTTGAGTTTAGGTGGACGGCCTTGTCTTGGTAGGTGTACAGTTGTGCCATACTCCTTCCATTTCTGAATGATCACTTGAACAGTGCTTCGTGGGATGTTCCAGGCTTTGAAAATCCTTTTGTAGCCTAAGCCTGCTTTACATTTCTCAATAACTTTATCCCTGACCTGTCTGGTGTGTTCTTTGGACTTCATGGTGTTGTTGCTCCCAATATTCTCTTAGACAACCTCTGAGGTCGTCACAGAGCAGCTGTATTTGTACTGACATTAGATTACACACAGGTGCACTCTATTTAGTCATTATATATAAAAAAGAGAGAGAACCGAGAGCCCAATATAGTGTAGTAAGTCAAGGCAGTTTAGTAAAATGAGAAGGAGTAAAATATATACTCACAAACCAGGGTTACCTCCAGGCAACCACTGTACAGGCAGGTGGGGAAATTGACCTGTCCCCACTCAGGAATAAGAAGTCGCTCTCTGTAGACGTGAAGAAAAGGGGGATCCCCCTCCACCAGGGGTGGATATATAATGTATTATAAACTGAACAGAGGCGCCAAAAGAATAATTTTATTCTTTTGGCGCCTCTGTTCAGTTTATAATCTATTTAGTCATTAGCACTCATCAGGCAATGTCTATGGGCAACTGACTGCACTCAGACCAAAGGGGGCTGAATAATTATGCACACCCCACTTTGCAGTTATTGATTTGTAAAAAATGTTTGGAATCATGTATGATTTTCGTTCCACTTCTCACGTGTACACCACTTTGTATTGGTCTTTCATGTGGGATTCCAATAAAATTGATTCATGTTTGTGGCAGTAATGTGACAAAATGTGGAAAACTTCAAGGGGGCCGAATACTTTTGCAAGTCACTGTAAAATAAAACTGTGGGATAACTAAAAAGTCTTTTTTAGGAGAAGGAGGATAAATACAATTGTTTATCTCAAATTTTTTTTTTCAACTCGGATGTCCTTTAACAAAGCTTTTGTGAAGATGGGGTAGTTTTACAGACAGTAATGCGACTCTGCGTTTGGAAACATTTGCTCGTCCCTACTCTATGACATTTTATTGTCATGTAAACCCAAATCCACTAGTAGCATTGTTTGAATTTTATACAAAGCTACACTTGAAATCTAAAAAGAAATTGCTTCTCTTTATCATCCAAGCAGTGAACCGAGACATAGCAACCAACTGACTGAAAACAGAGACCCTTGTTCAGAAGTTTATGCATTGGACTGAACATACATATGAGACATGGAAAAATGGATGTTATTGTTCAAGATGAGAGCTATGAAAACAAAATAATTTGGCATTCAACTGAGCATCTGATAAAGACTCTGCGGATAATGACCGTTTGTAAGAGCATGGAATCTGTCCCGCTGTGTGAATACTTTCTGGTTGGATAATTGTTCCTGCGAATGAAAACACTGAACGATGGATAGCATATTAATACAGCAGTGTGTCTTCTGATGTCTTTTACTATTAATGTTATATTGTTACAAGAAGTTAAATAAAGAGATATAAACCAATTTGAGTGTAAATCATTCAAAGCGGTCACAGACTAATGAAAACCAGAATGAGAATGAAAAATGTTCCCAATTACTAGTGCTGATTCTGGCCTGTTGGCGCAGGAACACAACACAATTGCAACACACACATTCACTTAGAGCCAGTTCACACAGGCGCTGAACCAATGTTAAACAACGGCTGTAGTGCTTGTCGCTTAAGCGCTGTCCATTCAAATGAGTGGACAGCGCTCTGTACCGTTGTTCGTGCAAATGCCGCACTCAATCCCAACGTGTCCCATTGTCTTACTTAAGCGCAGCACTTCCATGTCCCCCTTCAATGCATTTGTCGGCTGATGGAGACTGAGGGGGAGGGGAAGAGGAAGCTTCTGCGCTGGAGACGAGTGGAGAGGTGACACTGATGGCTACTGCTGTGTGGAGGCAAGCTGGCTACCTATACTGAAAGGTGGGAGTGGGAAAGGGAGGGATTAAGGGAGTCATCTAGCTACCTATACTTGAGGGGAGGGTTCATCAGGCTACCTACACTAGAGAGAAAGTGGGATGGGTCATCTGGCTACCTATACTGAAGGGGGGCAGCTGGTGACAGTGGCCTTGGGCGGTAAAAAGTAAAAATCCAGCCAGTATACCAGTAACTGTGATTTTTGTACCCCAATAGCATGGCACATTATATCTGAAAGTCTGCGTTTTTTCACAGCCTGTCTTTAAAAGTTCAGCCTGCAGGAGGTTTTTTTTCATAGGCATCAATAACAGGAGGTGGTTTAGAGTTCCGCTACCAGTAAAGCTTATGGACAGGACATCCGCAGGGCAATACTATGCTCCTGGCTGCATTCATTATGGAACCATTAGTTTTGGTGAAATGCACACATTCACTCATAGTGCTGTGACTGCGGGCTTGTGTGAGAGCAGGTGCTACACCCCCATTCCTTTAGATTGTATGCTCGCAGGGGCAGGGCTCAGTCACCCTTTTGTGCAAGTTCACAGTGCTCAGTTGCATTGCAGAACAATTCTGCATGCCAACTCACTGACCATTCAATGGATCTGTTCACATCTCTGCATTGTAACTGTTTGCGTTATTCTAACTCACTGCATGCAGGCTTTGAACTAACATCTATGTCCAGTCTCCATTGCAGTTCACGCTTATTTTAACGCTTGTGTTATGCAACGGACCACTGTGAACCTAGCCTGTGTGTCTTGGGATTTGTTATTCATTTTGTGTCTTGAAATTTGTGATACATTTTATTCATCTATCTACCAATGTCTACCAATTCAGTATTTTGTAGCGGAATCTATATTTGGTGTATACCATTGTATGGATTATTATATTCTTCATGTTTGTTTCTTACTTTGTACCACTGTACGGCATAAGTTGGCACTTTATAAATAAATAATAATACTAATATTATACTCTGGTGCTGTACACCCTGCACTGAGATGACCAGCATTAAAATAACCAGTGTAAACCTAAAACTATTCACTTATTTCTAAGATCATAAAAAAATCTGAAAACATGCATGTTTATGGTATAATTTAAATGGCACTTCAAGATGCAAAATATTTTCCTCAGAAATGGCAGCTCATGCTGTTCCCAATCTGTAGGACCTGCGTAACAGAGCACATATTATTTATTTCAAAGATATAAAAACAAGCCCCTCTAACACGTAAACCAGTGACAAAGCTAAGGATCGCTGGGCCCCAGTGTAAGTTTTACAATGGGGCCCTCCAAGTAGAGATGGCCCGAACCTCCGATTTTCGGTTTCACGAATTTTCGCGAACCGCAATAGACTTCAATGGGGAGGCGAACTTTGAAAACTAGAAACACTTATGCTGGCCACAAAAGTGATGGAAAAGATGTTTCAAGGGGTCTAACACCTGGAGGGGGGCATGGCGGAGTGGGATACATGCCAAAAGTCCCAGGGAAAAATCTGGATTTGACGCAAAGCAGCATTTTAAAGGCAGAAATCACATTGAATGCTAAATTGGAGGCCTAAAATGCTTTAAAACATCTTGCATGTGTAAACATCAATCAGGGAGTGTAATTAGTGTACTGCTTCACACTGACAGACCAAACTCACTGTGTAACGCACCGCAAACAGCTGTTTGTGTTGTGACGGCCGTGCTGGACTGGTGCGCACCATGGAGAGATTGCTCTTCCTCAGTGATATCAGGTAATGTCTGACTGCCTTATCAACTTTTGATTGTTCCTTCTCTACCATTGTTAAAGCTTACATCTATTTTTTTAAATACTTGTTCTCTTGCTGTTCAGTACCTGCAATGAGAATCTGTTATGGAGGGCAAGTCTTCCTTTGTGAGTGACCATGGGTAATGGCCGAGGAATCAGGGTTCAATTCCGGTCCGGAGTGGGAGCCTAAGAAACGGCTACCACCACCACACATCAAAGGAAGGCAGCAGGCACGCTGTGGGCAAAAGGAGCAGGAACGGCTACCACACATCCAAGGAAGGCAGCAGGCATGGCATGCACGTCCCGAGGTAGTGACCAAAAATAACAATACAGGAGGACTTTCGAGGCCCTGCTGTATATGACACTGATCGACTTTACTACCTGTAACGAGAATCTGTTATGGAGGGTAAGTCTGCCTTTGTGAGTGACCACGGGTAATGGCCGAAGAATCAGGGTTCAATTCCGGTCCGGAGTGGGAGCCTAAGAAATGGCTACCACCACCACACATCAAAGGAAGGCAGCAGGCACGCTGTGGGCAAAAGGAGCAGGAACGGCTACCACACATCCAAGGAAGGCAGCAGGCATGGCATGCACGTCCCGAGGTAGTGACCAAAAATAACAATACAGGAGGACTTTCGAGACCCTGCTGTATATGACACTGATCGACTTTACTACCTGTAACGAGAATCTGTTATGGAGGGCAAGTCTGCCATCCATTCAGGTGAAAGGTATGCACTGACTGCCAGGTATAATACAATGTGCAGTCACAGATGCAGTGAAAGGTATGCAGTGACTGCAAACAGCTGTCTGTGTAGTGATGGCCGTGCAGGACTGGTGCGCACCATGACAAGAGTGCAGGTGATGGCATCTTTCCAGCCCATATGGTCGCCGGGCTGAGGTAGCTGAATGACAGAACAGTGACTGTCCATCTGTTTAAATTTGGTCTGTCCACAGTGACCTTATTATCAAGGGTGTGCCCCCCCGAGACACTCATATAGCCAGCGGTCATTGCTTCATTGTGATACGCAAGCCCCTTCACAGCAGCAAGGTAATGATCACGAAGGGGAATTGGCACATGTACATGCCTTTTGTTTTGTTGTTGCAGCTGCAGTGCAGCCAGAAAAATTCAGTGGCCTTAAAAATTCAGGAATCCACCTGAAGTCCTTGACCCTGTTGGTGGTTGCGGAGAAGGCAGTCAAGAGGCCTGCAGGCAGAGGTGCTGTGTGGGGAGCGACTTAGTCTTGGGGCAGTCAGTCACACGGCGTGCAGGCAGAGATGCTGTGTGTGTGGGGACGGACTTAGTCTTGGGGCGGGCAGTAGGCCTCCGTGATCCATGCCTCATTCATTTTGATAAAGGTGAGGTACTGAACACTTTTGTGACTTAGGCGACTTCTCTTCCCAGTGACAATGCCTCCAGCTGCGCTGAAGGTCCTTTCTGATAGGAAGCTTGAGGCAGGACAAGACAGAAGTTGGATGGCAAATTGTGACAGCTCTGGCCACAGGTCAAGCCTGCGCACCCAGTAGTCCAAGGGTTCATCGCTGCTCACAGTATCTACATCCACACTTAAGGCCAGGTAGTCGGCTACCTGCCGGTCCAGGCATTGGTGGGGGTGGATCCGGAAGCGCTAAGATGAGGTGTTGGACTAAAGAATGTCCACATGTCTGACATCACCATGAGATTGCTGGAGCGTCCTGTCCTTGCCTGCGTGGACATGGGAGAAGGACTACTGGCAGTGGTACCTTTATTGTGTTGTGCTGTGATATCACCCTTAAACGCATTGTAAAGCATAGTTGCCACCTTGTTCTGCAAATGCTGCATCCTTTCTGCCTTCAGGTGAGTTGGTAACATGTCTGCCACTTTGTGCCTATACCGAGGGTCTAGTAGCGTGGCCACCCAGTACAGCTCATTCCCCTTGAGTTTTTTTTATACGGGGGTCCCTCAACAGGCTGGACAGCATGAAAGACGCCATCTGCACAAAGTTGGATCCAGACATACTATCCATCTCCTCTTGCTCTTCCTCAGTGACGTCAGGTAAGTCCTCCTCCCCCCCCCCCCAGCCACGAACAATACCATGGGAACGTGGAGCAGCACAAGCCCCCTGTGATGCCTGCTGCAGTTGTTCTTCTGCTGCCGCCTCCTCCTCCTCCTCCAAAGAAACAACTTCCTCATCATCCGAGTCTGACTCCTTTTCCCCACACAACTCTTCCTCCTCCTCCTCCCTCTGTGCTGCCGCAGGTGTTGAGGAAACATTTGGTTCTGATGAGAATTTATCCCACAACACTTTTTCCCATAACTGTTCCTCTTCACGCTCCTCCACAGCTTGATCCACCACTCTACGCACGGCACGCTCCAGAAAGTAAACATACGGGATCAAGTCGCTGATGGTGCCTTCACTGCGACTCACCATGTTGGTCACCTCTTCAAACGGCCGCATGAGCCTGCATGCATTTCACATCAGTGTCCAGTTGTTGGGCCAGAACATCCCCATCTCCACAGATTGTGTCCTTCTACTGAAATTGTAGAGGTACTGAGTGACGGCTTTCTCCTGTTCTAGCAGGCGAGAGAACATAAGGAGGGTCGAATTCCAGCAAGTCAGGACCGCCTGAAATGCCCACACAACTTCCTGACCTGCTTCAGGATGTCCTCTAAGCCTGGGTACTTTGACACAAATCCTTGAATGACTAGATTCAGCACATGTGCCATGCAGGGTACATGTGTCAGATTTTCCAAATTCAACGCGGAAATTAGATTGCTGCCGTTGTCACACACCACGTTGCCGATCTCCAGCTGGTGCGGGGTCAGCCACTGATCCACCTGTTTGTTAAGAGCAACCAGGAGAGCTGGTCCAGTGTGACTCTCCACTTTGAGGCAAGACATGTCTAAGATGGCGTGACACCGTCGTACCTGGCATGCAGCATAGGCCCTGGGGAGCTGGGGCTGTGTAGTTGGAGAGGAGATCACAGCACCAGTAGAGTTATACTGCCACTCAGCCAAGGAGGAGGAGGATGACGACAGCGAAGAGGATGTAGCAGGAAGAGAGGAGGTGGCAGGAGGCCTGCCTGCAAGCTGTGGAGGTGTCACAAGTTGGTCCGCTGCACAGCCACGTACTCCCTGCTTGCCATCGGTCACCAGGTTGACCCAATGGGTTGTGTAAGTAATGTACCTGCCCTGACCGTGCTTGGCAGACCAAGGTCAGAGGCGGAGTGGAGGAGGGTGGCTGTGAAGGACGCTCCAGCTGAAGAGGATGCACTTGAAGGAGGAAGAGTAGAAGGAGGGTGGCTTTTCTTTTGTGTGCTGCTTTTGCTCAGGTGCTCTTCCCATTGCAGTTTGTGCCTTTTCTCCACGTGCCTTCGTAAGGTACTTGTCCCTACGTGGGTGTTGGCCTTTCCACGGCTCAATTTTTGGAGGCAGAGAGAACAGATGGCATTGCTCCGATTTGAGGCAGACACACTAAAAAATGTCCAAACGGCTGAGCCCCCCTGGGGTGATGGCACTATGGTGGCATCAGCAGCTGACGTTGAAGGGCATGTTGGCTGACTGTACATAGGTGGCGATACATGCCGCCGGACACTGCCACCAGCTGTTTCTGACTACGAGCTCCCCCTTCTTTCAGGAACTCATCTCCTCCTACTCCTCTCTGACTCCCCCTCTGAACTGTCCCCCTGTTCATCTCCTCTATTAGGAACATACGTGGGATCCGTATCATCGTCATCATCATAATCATCCTGCCCAGCTTCGTTTGCCTCAGACACCTCCAAAACTGCACCAACAGCAGGTACTTCATCATCCCCCTCCACACACGTTACGTCCATAGTGTCGCCTAACTCAGACATATGAGGTGGTGTAATTTGCTTAGCGCCCTCATCTGGTTGTAACAATAATGGCTGTGCATCAGTGATTTCCCCACCAAATAACTCCTGCGAACTGTCAAATGTAGCGGATGTGGTACTTGGAGTAGCGCTGGTGGCTGCGGAAGATGAGGTGTTCTGTTTTAAATAGTCAACCACATCCTGACAATCTTGGGAGTTGATGGGACGTGCCTTCTTCTGAGCACTGTACTTTGGTCCAGGACCGCATGAAATCACATTACCACGACCTCGCACAGACCTGCCGTGTGGCCTTCCTCTGGGTCTGCCTCTACCTCTGCCTCTACTTGTTTTTTCTGTTTTGTCCATATCGGGGGGATGAAGTGAAAGGTATGCACTGACTTGAGTAATACAATGTGCAGTCACACAGGTGCAGTTAACAGGTATGCACAGAGTGGTATATCACACTGTGTGCGCTCACATTGGTAGGTGGGTGCACTGAAGTGAACAACAGGTAGTAGGTATATGCAGTGATGGGTATTACAATGTGCAGCTGTCACACACAGACAGGTACCGGACAGGCACAGTGACACTGCGTGCGCTCACGTGGGTGGGTGGGTGCACAGTGAACAACAGTTAGGTATATGCAGTGGGTATTACAATGTGCACCTGTCACATACAGACAGGTACCGGACAGGCACAGTGACACTGCATGCGCTTACGTAGGTGGGTGGGTGCGCAGTGAACAACAGGTAGGTATATGCAGTGGGTATTACAATGTGCACCTGTCACACACAGACAGGTACCGGACAGGCACAGTGACACTGCATGCGCTCACGTAGGTGGGTGGGTGCACAGTGAACAACAGGTAGGTATATGCAGTGGGTATTACAATGTGCACCTGTCACACACAGATAGGTACCGGACAGGCACAGTGACACTGCGTGCGCTCACGTAGGTGGGTGGGTGCACAGTGAACAACAGTTAGGTATATGCAGTGGGTATTACAATGTGCACCTGTCACACACAGACAGGTACCGGACAGGCACAGTGACACTGAATGCGCTCACGTAGGTGGGTGGGTGCACAGTGAACAACAGGTAGGTATATGCAGTGGGTATTACAATGTGCACCTGTCACACACAGACAGGTACCGGACAGGCACAGTGACACTGCGTGCGCTCACGTGGGTGGGTGGGTGCACAGTGAACAACAGTTAGGTATATGCAGTGGGTATTACAATGTGCACCTGTCACACACAGACAGGTACCGGACAGGCACAGTGACACTGCATGCGCTTACGTAGGTGGGTGGGTGCACAGTGAACAACAGGTAGGTATATGCAGTGGGTCTTACAATGTGCACCTGTCGCACACAGGTAGGTACCGGACAGGCACAGTGACACTGCGTGCGCTCACGTAGGTGAGTGGGTGGACAATGAACAACAGGTAGGTATATGCAGTGGGTTTTTGACAATGTGCATCTGTCACACACAGACAGGTACCGGACAGGCACAGTGACACTGCGGGCTTGATTCACAAAAGAGTGCTAACTGTTAGCACGGCCGTTTTTGTGCGAATTTTCGCATTGCGCACGATCACAAATTTTTGCGCAAAACGATAACGGTTTCGCGTGCAAACGTGATTTTTGGCGCGAAAACTATATCGATTTTGCGTGAAATTTCGCATTTGCGCGCGAAAACCATTATCGTTTTGCGCAAAAATTCACGATCGCGTGCAATGCGAAAATTCACGCAAAAGCGGCCGTGCTAACAGCACTCTTTTGTGAATCAAGCCCTGCGTGTGCTCACGCAGGTGGGTGGGTGTACAGTGAACAACAGGTAGGTATATGCAGTGGGTATTACAATGTGCACCTGTCACACACACAGGTAGTAGTCACTGAATGTGCTGGGCCTGGCAGTGGCACACACAGTAGGAATTACTAAGGCTGTCTATGCAACACAAGTGTCAGTGGGACACTCACAAAAAAAAAATAGATCACAAGAACAAGATTAGCTCTCAAAAGAGCTGTTGTGGGGTGCTTTTTTAGCAATAAGAATCAGCAAGGAGCAAGCTAAGAAGCCTACAAGAGCCTAACTAAGCTTTCCCTATGAGAGTCTGCAGCAGCTATCCCTTCACTAATTACTGCAGGCACACGAGTGAGTGAAAAGCCTGACGTTGCCTGCCTTTTATGGGTGGGGGGGGGGGGGCTCCAGGAGGGAGTGTAGCCTAATTGGCTACAATGTGCCTGCTGCTGTGATGTAGAGGGTCACAGTTGACCCTCATGATGCACTATGGGGGTGAACCGAACTTCCGGAAAAGTTTGCAGTTCTCCACGATCGCGAACCTCGGAAGTTCGCTGGGAACCGTTCGGGCCATCTCTACCCCCAAGCACTCTATACATAAGTCATTGATTAACGTTTCTATCCATGTTTGATTTGATTCTTAGCAAAATGCCAGCAGTGTAAAGCATATTTTGTATGTGAAGTGATTAAACATGGGAGAGAGACAACGCATAGTGCAACCATCACTTACGGTTCCTCTTTCTGCAGTCTCAGATTCATAGTGCAACTTGGAAAAACAAAGCCTGCATGCCTCACCAATATACACCTCCATCTGCTTCACATACAAATAACCAGTTCATAACCAGAGTATACAGTATACAATAATGTAGCACCCATTCAGCTAGCTTGGTTACCAAGCTAGCTGAATGGGTGCAGTGGGTGGTCACTACTGTATTGGTCTAACAGAGTTTAGCAATTAGCGGTGACTTTGCCACTCAGACTTATTAGAAAAATAAAAATGGTAGTTGCTCAATCAGGCTGATAACTATTATCTGAGGGGCTCAAACGGCTGGTCAAATACACAGAACAAAATTTAAAGGGACCTGGGCTTAAAATTCACAGCTAGCCAATGGCTAATACAGCCCAAAAAATACACTGTAAGCACAGGGACCCCTCTAGGTAATTGGTCCGAGGCAGGGGTCTAATCCTGGAAAAAGAAGTGAGTGGACTAACCCTAAAAACCTCTGCGCCAAAAAATGGGCGTGGTTAAGCATAGCGTGGGCGTGGTCATGGGTGGGGCCAAATATGCATGGCCTTAGCAGTGGTATAAAAGGTCTGTAGTACTAAAAGAAAATGAAGCGCGCCATAGTGCATTAAATGTGGAGGAAATTTTATTAACAATTAAAAGTTATACTCACAAACATGAGTGATAAAATCGCTTCTCAGCGGACTGCCAGCCGCTTGCCTCTGCAGTGGGGGATGACGCGCTGTGGCCAGCAGCGCGGTTTCCGATGGCTTGGAATCCGTCTCACTGGGAGGTGGGCGTCGCTGGAGTGTCAATCGGCGTGTGACGTCATTACGCGTTTCGGCGCACAGCGCCTTCGTCAGATGACGTCTCACGCTTGCGGAGGGCAACATATAGTGTCGCTCCAGAGGTCGCTATGGCGACCAAAATGCTAAAATAAACTTTATTATCCAGGGAACAGCAGGGGGAGAAACATAAGGGCACGATAGCGCTGGAGGCTTATAGCAGCGCGTCATCCTCCCCGGCAGTACAAACATCATGTTGAAGGAACATGTGTTGTATTTAGATGGTCCAATAAACATAATTCCCAAATTAGCAGAATATCATCTATGTACCTGGTGTAAAACACCAGATTTTTACTGAAAGGGTTGCCGGTCCAGATTTGTTGGCTTTCCCAATAAGCCATATACAAGTTGGCAAAGCTGGGGGCAAAGCCCGCCCCCATCGAAGTTCCACAGGTCTGTAAATAAAGTTTGTCCATAAAACTAAAATAATTGTGTGAAAGGGCAAATTGAAGTAGATCTAGAATGAATTGGCCTTGTGACATGGGGAGCGTGCAATCTTGAGTGAAAAAGTATTGTACAGCTTCTAAACCCTTTTCGTGGGGGATGCTGGTATAAAGTGATGCCACATCTAGTGAGGCCCAGAGATAGCTTTTTTCCCACTTGTAGTTCTGTAGCATGTCCATCACGTGTAGAGAATCCCGTGTGTATGCTTGGGAATTCAAGACCAGAGGTTGCAGAAAATAGTCTACATAGGACGACACGTTTGACAACGTGGGATAGGTTATACAACGTAAAGAATTTCCCCTGTCCTTATAAAAGTCCCCCTAAAAAGAGTCCATTAAGGAACCCTCCTTCAAGTTGTTTTTAGATGTCAACTAAATAAAGTGATTTTTATAGAAGGAGGGTTTCTGGATCCTGTTATATTGGGGTTCATGTAAATGGTTTTTATTGTTGTGCCCATTCTAATTCGGAATTCTATAATATGTTATTCCCTATAGCTTCCGAATGGGTTAATCGTTTTACTTTAAACTGTCTTATGTTTTGGTACTGTTGTACCAGTTGGTAATATTGTATTAATTGGTTTGGCTTAAATATGTTGATGTAGAATGCGGATGTTTTCATGTAAAGTATCGAACTGTAATTATGTTTATTGGACCATCTAAATACAACACATGTTCCTTCAACATGATGTTTGTACTGCCGGGGAGGATGACGCGCTGCTATAAGCCTCCAGCGCTATCGTGCCCTTATGTTTCTCCCCCTGCTGTTCCCTGGATAATAAAGTTTATTTTAGCATTTTGGTCGCCATAGCGACCTCTGGAGCGACACTATATGTTGCCCTCCGCAAGCGTGAGACGTCATCTGACGAAGGCGCTGTGCGCCGAAACGCGTAATGACGTCACACGCCGATTGACACTCCAGCGACGCCCACCTCCCAGTGAGACGGATTCCAAGCCATCGGAAACCGCGCTGCTGGCCACAGCGCGTCATCCCCCACTGCAGAGGCAAGCGGCTGGCAGTCCGCTGAGAAGCGATTTTATCACTCATGTTTGTGAGTATAACTTTTAATTGTTAATAAAATTTCCTCCACATTTAATGCACTATGGCGCGCTTCATTTTCTTTTAGTACTTCTGCCAATCATCCTCTGTTGGAGCGCTGCGGAGTGCTGAATGTGTTAAGGAGAGCCATCTTTTGAGTGTGCAGCATTAACTTGGAGCGCAGGATATCTTCGTGCTTGTTTGTATAAAAGGTCTGCCAGGGGAAGTTTGAGCTCTGTCGTAGTGTATCCCCAAAAAGTAGATGTAATCTGACAGCATTTCACCAAAAATACACATAATCTGGCAGAGGTTCCTCCAAAATACAGATAATATGGCAGTGGTTCCCCCAAAATAGACAATCTGGCAGCAGCAGTTCCCCCAACATACACATAATCTGGAAGCAGTTCCCCAAAATACGTGAAACCTGGTAGTGGATCACCCGAAATACACGTAACACCAAACCACATCAGCAGTGGTCCCCCAACATACACAATCTGGCAGCAGTTCCCCAAAATACACGTAATCTGGCATCAGCAGTTCACCAAAAATACAGATCTGACAGCAGTTCCCCCAAAATAGGTACCCCCAGTATAGCTAGCCAGGTCTATAGGTGTCCCCAGTATAAGTAGCCATGTGTATAGTTGTCCCCAGAATAGGTGGCCAGATGGAGATATGTCACCAGAATAGGTAGCAAGGTGTATAGATGTCCGCAGAATAGGTGGTCAGGTGTATAGATATTCCCAGAATAGGTGGCCAGGTGTATAGATGTCCCCAGAATAGGTAGCCAGGTCTATAGGTGTCCCCAGTATAGCCAGGTGTCCCCAGTATATGTAGCCAGGTGTATAGTGGCCCCAGTATATGTAGCCAGGTGTATAGGTGTCCCCAGTATATGTAGCCAGGTGTATAGGTGTCCCCAGTATATATAGCCAGGTGTATAGGTGTCCCCAGTATATGTAGCCAGGTGTATAGGTGTCCCCAGTATATGTAGCCAGGTGTATAGGTGTCCCCAGTATATGTAGCCAGGTGTATAGGTGTCCCCAGTTTAGCCAGGTGTATCGGTGTCCCCAGTATATGTAGCCAGGTGTATAGGTGTCCCCAGTATATGTAGCCAGGTGTATAGTGGCCCCAGTATATGTAGCCAGGTGTATAGGTGTCCCCAGTATATGTAGCCAGGTGTATAGGTGTCCCCAGTATATGTAGCCAGGTGTATAGGTGTCCCCAGTATATGTAGCCAGGTGTATAGGTGTCCCCAGTATATGTAGCCAGGTCTATAGGTGTCCCCAGTATAGCCAGGCGTCCCCAGTATATGTAGCCAGATGTATAGTGGCCCTAGTATATGTAGCCAGGTGTATAGGTGTCCCCAGTATAGCCAGGTGTATAGGTGTCCCCAGTATATGGGCTCAGTATATGTAGCCAGGTGTATAGGTGTCCCCAGTATAGCCAGTCCATAGGCGTCCCCAGAATCGGTAGCCAGGTGTCCCCCCAGATGGAGGGGAGCAGCGCAGTGGAGAGGACTATTGTACACAGCGTGGGGAAGGTCGGACGTCTCCCCCCCCCCCCCTTCCCTCACCTTGTGGCTCCTCTTCCTGGCTCTCCCCTCCATAACGATTGCGGCGGTGGCTGGCAGTGGCAGCGGGCATCAGTGGGCGGGACTTACCTCCTCCAGTGTTCCGGCGAGTTGACGCCGTGCGTGCAGCTTGTCTGGTCTAGTGAAGACCAGAGCAGCGGCACGCACAGCGTCAACTCGCCGGAACACTGGAGGAGGTAAGTCCCGCCCACTGATGCTCGCTGCCAGTCACCGCCGCCAGCCACCGCCGCCAGCCACCGCCGCAATTGTTATGGAGGGGAGAGCCAGGAACAGGAGCCCCAAGGTGAGGGAAGGGGGGGGGAGACGTCCGCCCTTCCCCACGCTGTGCACATTGCTCCTCTCCACTGCGCTGCTCCCCTCCAGGGAAAGAACAATGAGGACAGCCCCTGCTTCACATTCAATAGAAAAAGTTTATTACAAAGCATAAAAAAACACCACTGCATAAACACCAAATGATACTTTAAAATCATATCTCACTGCCGATGTAACAAGCGCAGCCGGCTGGGCTCACACATACTCCGTGCACTTGTACCACATCAGTCACACCAGGGATCCCATCATACATCCGCTAAATAGTAAGGAACTGTCCATAAGTGCAGTGGTGTTTTTTATGCTTTGTAATAAACTCTTTCTATTGAATGTGAAGCAGGGGCTGTCCTCATTGTTCTTTTTCTGGTTTTGCCATTGCCAGTCCCATGCTCCCACAATTGTGTGGTATTCATTGTTAAAGGGAAGGTTCAGGGACACCTTGAAAAAAATAAAAATCGATATCCACTTACCTGGGGCTTCCTCCAGCCCGTGGCAGGCAGGAGGTGCCCTCACCGCTGCTCCAGAGGCTTCCGGTCGTCTTCGGTGGCCGACCCGACCTGGCCAGGCCGGCTGCCAGGTCGGGCTCTTCTGCGCTCCAAGGACGGGCTCTTCTGCGTCCCACGCAGGCGCGCTGACGTCATCGGACGTCCGCCGGGCTGTACTGCGCAGGCGCAGAACTACTGCGCCTGCGCAGTACAGCCCGGCGGACGTCCGATGACGTCAGCGCGCCGGCGTGGGACACAGAAGTGCCGGGCCTTGGAGCGCAGAAGAGCCCGACCTGGCAGCCGGCCTGGCCAGGTCGGGTCAGCCACCGAAGACGACCGGAAGCCTCTGGAGCGGCGGCGAGGGCACCTCCTGCCTGCCACGGGCTGGAGGAAGCCCCAGGTAAGTGGATATTGATTTTTATTTTTTTCAAGGTGTCCCTGAACCTTCCCTTTAAAATACCTGTGAGTTCCAGGAACTATTTTTTCTTTATGAGCTCCCCTCCAGGGTGCTAGGGTGGACAGCGTCCTCTCTCCAAAAAAAGTGAGTGGGCGTCGTCCTCCGCGTTCATGCAGGACTCGACCCCTGGTCCGAGGGTAGAGTGATTTGAAGGCTGCCATATTTGTTTCCCTTTCAACAATACCAGTTGCCTGGAAGCCTTGCTGGTCTATTTGGCTGCAGTATTGTCTGAATCACACTAGAAACAAGCATGCAGCTAATCTTGTAAATTCTGACAATATTGTCAAAAACACCTGACCTGCATATGCTTGTTCAGACTGGGTTCACATATGACATAGCATGATAAAGTAGTGTTTTAGGATGGTGCGTTTGCGATTTTCTATTGCGTTTTTACTGCATTTTTGGTGCGTTTTGCGTTTGCAGGTGTTTTTACACAGATGCGTTTTTCATGCATTTTGCGTGCGTTTAATGTGTTTGCAGTTTGCATGCATGCATATGCGTTTTGTATGAGTTTTTTAATTTTAATTTATGCAAATCCCTAGGAAGACAACAGGAAGCGGAAATACATCAGAGATGTTTATTTTTTTCTAAAAAATGCATAAAAAACGCATGCAAAACGCTGTGCGTTTTGGCAGCCACCCAGCATAATATGCAACACTACCAGCGTTTGCGAAATGCATACTGTAAAAATGCAGTGCAAAGCATCTTCTTCCGCGTCCCATAGACTAATATTGCTGCATAAAATGCAGCGTTTTACGCTACGCTGTCGGCGTTTCTGCTATGTGTGCACCCAGCCTTAGAGTCTCTAGGAGAAATGGCTCGAACCTCCGATTTTAGGTTCGTGAACCTCGAACGAGAACTTCCGCAAAAGATCGGGTTCGCGCGAACTTTGTGAACCGCAATAGACTTCAATTGGGTGCCGGACTTTGAAAATTACAAACGTTTATGCTGGCCACAAGAGTGATGGAAAAGATGTTTCAAGGGGTCTAACACCTGGAGGGGGGCATGGCGGAGTGGAATACACGCCAAAAGTCCAGTGGAAAAAATCTGGATTTGACGCACAGCAGCGTTTTAAAGGCAGAAATCACATTGCATGCTAAATTGGAGGCCTAAAGTGCTTTAAAACATCTTGCATGTGTATACATCAATCAGGTAGTGTAATTTGTGTACTGCTTCACACTGACAGACCAAACTCACTGTGTAACGCACCGCAAACAGCTGTTTGTGTAGTGACGGCCGTGCTGGACTGGTACCACCATAGTGAGAGTGCAGGCGATAGCGGTTTTCAAGCCCATTTGGTCACCGGGCTGAGGTAGCTCAATGTTAGAACAACAGTGACTGTCCAGCTGATCGAATTTGGTCTGTCTACAATGAAGCAACAACCTTATTATCTTGGGTGTGCCCCCCCCCCCCCCCCCAACACACTCATATAGCTGCCGGTCATTGCTTCATTGTGATACGTAAGCCCCTTCACCGCTGCAAGGTAACAATCATGAAGGGGAATTGACACATGTACATGCCCATTGTTTTGTTGTTGCAGCTGCAGTGCAGCCAGAAAAATTAGGCAGGCATGTACACGCACAAGAAAAAAATGTTATTGGTTTTGTTAGCCTTAAAAAGTCAGGAATCTGCCTGGAGTCCTGGACCCTGTTGGTGGTGAGGGAGAAGGCAGTCAAGCGGCCTGCAGCCAGATATGCTGTGTGGGAACTGGGGACCGACTTAGTCTTGGAGCAGGCAGTCACATGGTGTGCAAGCAGAGATGCTGTGTGGGGACTGGGGACAGACTTAGTCTTGGAGCAGGCAGTCACACGGCGTGCAGGCAGAGATGCTGTGTGCGGGGACTGACTTAGTCTTCGGGTGGGCAGTAGCCCACTGGGATCCATGCCTCATTAATTTTGATAAAGGTGAGGTACTGAACACTTTTTTGACCTAGGCGACTTCTCTTCTCAGTGACAATGCCTCCAGCTGCGCTGAAGGTCCTTTCTAACAGGACAATTGAGGCAGGACAAGACAGATGTTGGATGGCAAATTGTGACAGCTCTGGCCACAGGTCAAGCCTGCGCACCCAGTAGTCCAGGGGTTCATCGCTGTTGTCTAAATCTGCAGTTAAGGCCAGGTAGTCGGCTACCTGTCGGTCGTGGCATCGGTGGAGGGTGGATCCGGAAGGTCTAAGGGGAGGCGTTGGACTAAAGAACGTCCACATGTCCGACATCAACGTGAGATCGCTGGAGCGTCCTGTCCTTGCCTGCGTGGACATGGGAGAAGGATTACTGGCAGTCGCACCTTTATTCCGTTGTGCTGTGACATCAACCTTAAACGCACTGTAAAGCATACATACCAGCTTGTTGTACAAGTGCTGCATCCTTTCTGCCTTCTGGTGAGTTGGTAACATCTCTGCCACTTTGTGCTTATACCGAGGGTCTAGTAGCGTTGCCACCCAGTACAGGTCATTCCCCTTGAGTTTTTTTATATGGGGGTCCCTCAACAGACTGGACAGCATGAAAGCTGTCATCTGAACAAATTTGGATGCAGGCGTACTATCCATCTCCTATTGCTCTTCCTCAGTGATGTCAGGTAAGCTCTCCTCCTCCCCCCAGCTACAAAGAATACCACGGGAAAGTTGAGCAGCACAAGCCCCCTGCGACGCCTGCTGCGGTTGTTCTTCCGCCTCCTCCTCAAAAAAACCACCTTCCTCATATGACTCCTCTTCCCCACATGACTCTTTCTCCACCTCCTGGTCCCCCCTCCTCTGTGCTGCCGCAGGTGTTGAGGAAACATCTGGTTCTCCTGGTAATTGATCCCACAACTCTTCCTCCTGTTCCTGTTCACAGCTTGATCCACCGCTCTACGCACGGCACGCTCCAGGAAGAAAGCATATGGGATCAAGTCGCTGATGGCGCCTTCACTGCGACTTACGATGTTTGTCACCTCCTCAAATGGCTGCCTGAGCCTGCAGGCATTTCGCATTAGTGTCCAGTACTTCGGCCAGAACATCCCCATCTCCCCAGAGCATGTGCTTATACTGTAGTTGTAGAGATAATGGTTGCCGGCTTTCTCCTGTTGTAGCAGGCGGTTAAACATCAGGAGCATTGAATTCCAGCGAGTCGGGAAATCGCAAATCAAGCGCCTCACCGGCAAGTTGTTTCTCCGCTGAATATCGGCCAAGCGTGCCATGGCCATGTAAGACCGCCTGAAATGCCCACACACCTTCCTGGACTGCTTCAGGGCGTCCTGTAAGCCTGGGTAATTACACACAAATCTGTGAATTATTAGATTCAGCACATGTGCAATGCAGGGTACGTGTCAACTTTCCCAAATTCAAAGCTGAAATGAGATTGCTGCCGTTGTCACACACCATGTTGCCGATCTCCAGTTGGTGCGGGGTCAGCCACTGATCCACCTGTTTGTTAAGAGCAGCCAGGAGAGCTGCTCCAGTGTGACTCTCCGCTTTGAGGCAAGATATGTCTAAGATGGCGTGACACCGTCGTACCTAGCATGCAGCATAGGCCCTGGGGAGATGGGGCTGTGTAGCTGGAGAGGAGATAGCAGCACCAGTAGAGTAGCACTGCCACTCAGACGAGGAGGACGACAGGGAAGAGGATGTAGCAGGAGGAGTAGGAGGAGAAGGAGAGGAGGTGGCAGGAAGCCAGCCTGCAAGCCGTGGAGGTGTTACAACTAGGTCCGCTGCACAGCCACGTACTTTCTGCTTGCCAGCGGTCACCAGGTTGACCCAATGGGCTGTGTAAGTAATGTGTTATGATCGCTTCTGCAGCAGGTACTGCTGGCAGTAGTAGTGCTGCAGCTCAGGCAGTTCTGATCTCTTTCCATGCAAGCTGCATAGCTTTGTCTGCCTTTTCCTGCTGTCAGCTTGTGACTAATTATCATTCACCTGTGTGGGAATCTGCATGTCTGCTCCCATTGGATGGCCTCGGTATAAAGATCTGCTTCCTGCAGGGCTCCTTGGGCTATCATAGTTTCAGTTTAAGCCTGTCTTGCTGTTGCTTCAGCCCCAGATCGTGTTTCTTGTTCTAAAGATACTTTGCTGGTCTTGCATCATATATTGGTTCATTGCCAATATATATGCATACCAGCACGTTTATTATTTTCCTTGTATTCATGTTACGTTGATACATCAGTGTCGCTGATGTATACGTACACGAACTGTTTATATCCTGTGTTCAGTTAGTCAGCTTTCCAGCACGTTTTGGTAGTTTGCGCGTATCGTGATCACCCGTGCTGAGTTAGTTATCCTGCTCCTGGTTCTGTTTGTGGATTGCGTTCATCTCTGCAAAGAGATAACAAATCCTTCTGAATCCTGTTCTGTTACCGTTTGTGGATTGCGTTCATCTCTGCGAAGAGATAGCGAATCCTTCTGAGTACTGTTCCCTGTATTGCTCCAGTCCTAGTCAGTGTTCCTGCTTATGTCATATATCGGTTCATTGCCGATACATACATATGTTAGTCAGACGTTACAAATAGTTTCATTGATAGCTGTAATTGTAATACGCTAGGAAAACATACTTATTGTATTTTTGTCTGTGTTACGTTCATCTATCTTGATCCTGCTATTTCCTGGCTATCCTGTCCTGTCTTTATGAGGCACGCCATCGCTGCAAACGCATTGGCTGCCTCATTCCAGTCTGTCTTGTTGTGGACGCTTACTGTCACTAAGTAGAAGCTAGTTAAGCAAGCGTTCATTCTGTCTACCTGTCCTGATCTCCTCAGTTCTGGTTTATGCGCTCAGCGCTACTTTGCGCTGAGACATTATTACGAAAGTATTGTTTGTGGCCGTTCGGATCTGCACCGGCTCTGTGTGCCACAATCTCCTATTGGAGTCAGTCCTCTCCTCCACTAAACTGGGGATATCCTGATTCCTTGTGCTAGTGTGTGTACCTCCTTCACGTCAGCTTATGTGTTGCATGCTGACTGTGGGGAATACACCACCAAGCGTGACATTATGATAGCCCCATTACCAATCCCCATTGTGGGGGGGATTTCCAGAAATTATGACACTGTTTGTCAGGGGTCCTGCTCCTTTAAAAAATTTGAAAAGCTTGGCCCTGAAGTAACAGACACATTTATAACAGAATTGGTTAAGGTTTTGGCCAATCCCGACTTCCGGGCTTCTGCAATTTCTACCTGGTCTGATTGGATCGTTTGCGCTCTTTTTAAGGGCAAGCTTTTTGATTGGGCAATCGATGTTTTAGATCACACTCAGTTTAGACAAAGTCCTTTGCAATTTATAGCTTTTGTAATTCACAATTGGTTGCGCATAGATCCATTGCCTTTTCCTCTTAATGAGCTTTTGGCAGCAGGTCAATCAGCTGCTCCTTCAATTGCTTGCAAAAATAATCAGCAAGCAGAGAGTAGTTCTGATAATTTCCCTTCAGCTTTGAATAAATCGTCAAAGGCAGCAGGGTCTAAAGCCAAACGTAAATGTTCTAAGAAACGTGTACGATCAGCAGAGTTGTTATCCTTAGCGACTGCGCATCAGACCTGTAATGAGATTCAGCCATTAACAGATAATGAAATGCAATTGTCTTTCGGGGGAGTTAAGTGGACTTATGAAACTACTAATGAACTTTCATCACTGGCCAAGGAAAATAAAGATTTTTGTCTAAAAGAATTATCTGAGTATGATTATGAAGAGATATTACAGAGTATCGAACAGATCAATTTATTCGTGCAGCAAGGGAAATTTGCATACACTACAGTTCAACACTTGCTACAAGTATTGGAGATCCTTAGGAATAAGAAATCTGCCAATCGCCTGCTAAATAACCCTATACATGTTCCTGCCACAATCTGTGATCAGCCTGAATGTTCAGATGTTAAGTATGCATGGGATCCTCCATTTGAGAAAGGAGAGATGGAATCCCTGGTCTGTGAATGGAAGCGTGATTCAAGTTCATTTTGTCAATTCTACAGTGCAAAAAGTGAATTAGTATTGAATGCATGCATTAAGTCTGCCTATAACCTAATAAAAACTGGTGTGTGTGGGTATGACTTTGTGGCTCCGTTGATCGATGTGTGGGAAATGATTTTGGATGATTTTTATGTGATTCAGTCAGTTGATATTAGGGAAAGCACCCTGTCAGTTGGAGACTGTCCCACTTCTCCAGTTCCTGAGTCCCTACCTTGTCCAGTGAATGTTCCTGTAATTCCACCCTGTACCATGGATAACTCAGTGTTACTTCCCAGTAAAACAGAAGCTACTGATATTTCCTTAACCTTGCCCTGCACAAATTTATCAGCAGAGGTTCCAGAGGTCCTGCTGACTTCTGAGTCCAGCCTAGCCAGTACTCATGAGTCTTTGTTCAGTGAAACAGACATCAGAAAATCTTTGCCTGCCTCTGCAAACACTTCTGTAGAATTTACCTGTGTTAATAAAGTTCAACTCCTGTCTGATCCAGCAGATGCCAATAGATGCACTACATTAGTTTCTGAGTCCCAGCAATCCTGTCTAGAAACCTCAGAACCCCAGCATCTGAATTTCCCAATTTTACAATTGAATAGTGATTCAGGTGTGCAAACATTGTGTCTTGATCTTCCTGTTTCTACACCTCGCTCTAGTTTCGTGAATAGCTCAGAGCATTTGCTATGTGAACCCGAAATCACAGAATTATTACCTTGTTCAGAAAATGTTCCAGTAAATTTGCCCTGTACCATGAATTGTGCAGTAGATCTCTCCAATGAAGCTCAAGTCACAGAATCATTGTGCTGTCCAGCAGGTGCTTCCATGGTTTTGCCCTGCAATATGGACTATTCAGTGATCCTGTCCAGTGAAGCTGTGGTCGCAGAGTCTCATGCTTCACCCTGTACTTTGGATACTTCAGACCCTCTAGCAGAGGAGTCTGAGGCACTGCTTACTTCAGTTGGTGTTGCAGTAGTATTCACTTGTTTAGCAGCTGTTTTGGAATTACAGTCTGCTCTAGTAAAACTTGATGAATATCTGCCCAGTGAAGCAGAAGCCATTGAAACATTGTCTTTGTCAGCAAGCGTTTTTGATACCTTGCCCTATACACAGTCTGATTTAGCTAATGATGTTGAGTCCCTCACTGATATTACTGTAGCCAGGGAACTTCAGCCCTGTCCTCTGAATGTTTCAGAAGTCTTGCCCTGTAACATGGATGATTCTGATTCTCTGGAAAGGGTAATAGAAATCTCAGAATTTCAGTCTGGTTTGATGAGTATTCCTGAAACCCAGCCCTGTATCCTGAAAAATTCTGGTTCTCTGGCCGGTGTGGCAGAAGTTCCAGAGTCCCCTTCCTGTCTAGTGAATCCCTCAGTTTTGCCTAGTCCAGTGGGGGTTTCTGCAATACTGACTTGTTCTGCAGCCCCTCATGAGCTCCAATCCAGTGTATTAGATGAGTCTCTGTCCAGTCCAGAGGAAGTTGTGGAGTCCCTATCTAGTTCAGTGCGTACATCAGAAGAGTTGTCCTGTCTTATTAGTGCCCCCTGAACCTGATTTGTTAATAACCTTGCTGGAATCAGCGACATCTAAGTCTGATCCTGCATTCTTTTGTGAGAGTCCAGTAGTTGCGAAGTCTAGTCATGATGGATTTTTTTTGGCCAGTCCTGGTTTTGGTCCTATCTTGGCTGACCCTGAGGCTCACAGTTCCTTGACATGCCCAGAGGTTTCTCTTGTGCCAGTGTGCCCAGATGTGCTTTGTGTGCCAGAATGCCCAAGTGTGTCTAAGGTGTTAGCGTGCTCAGATGCTTCCTTAGGAGAGACATGTTCTGATGTTGCCAGTCTTACTGCATGCCCAGAGATGGTTCTGGTCCTTGAAAGCCCTGATCTTGATATTTGTCCTTGTAACCCTGTCTCGGAAATTGCCCTAGGTTCCATAGGGGTTCTTGATAGTTCTCCATGTGAGCCTACAGGGCGTTCTGACCTTTTGGGATCTCTGTGGAACTTCAAAGTGTTCTGGGAGATCTCTGAGGAAACTTGTCCTGGTACCTTGGATTGGTTCAACAGTGGGTTTTGTGTTGGTAAGGACAGTTCCGGTGGGCATTGCAAAGGCTTTGGCATTTTTGGACGGTCCCTGGAAGGCAGTGGGTATCGCTCAGAGAGCTTCGGGGGGCTTTCTTCTGGAAATCATGGTTCTGATGGGTGTCACACTGGGGCTTGTAGTACTGATGGGCATGGTTCTGTAGGTTCTGGTTCTGATGGGTCCAGTCTTGTGATGACTGATTCTGGATTTTGGTCTTGCCGGGCTGTCCTGGTCATCATGAATAATCAGTTAGGTTATTTCCTTGGGAATGTCAGTTTTGAAAGGCGTCTAGTATCCGCCCTTAAAGGAGGGGGTACTGTTATGATCGCTTCTGCAGCAGGTACTGCTGGCAGTAGTAGTGCTGCAGCTCAGGCAGTTCTGATCTCTTTCCATGCAAGCTGCATAGCTTTGTCTGCCTTTTCCTGCTGTCAGCTTGTGACTAATTATCATTCACCTGTGTGGGAATCTGCATGTCTGCTCCCATTGGATGGCCTCGGTATAAAGATCTGCTTCCTGCAGGGCTCCTTGGGCTATCATAGTTTCAGTTTAAGCCTGTCTTGCTGTTGCTTCAGCCCCAGATCGTGTTTCTTGTTCTAAAGATACTTTGCTGGTCTTGCATCATATATTGGTTCATTGCCAATATATATGCATACCAGCACGTTTATTATTTTCCTTGTATTCGTGTTACGTTGATGCATCAGTGTCGCTGATGTATACGTACATGAACTGTTTATATCCTGTTTTCAGTTAGTCAGCTTTCCAGCACGTTTTGGTAGTTTGCGCGTATCGTGATCACCCGTGCTGAGTTAGTTATCCTGCTCCTGGTTCTGTTTGTGGATTGCGTTCATCTCTGCGAAGAGATAACGAATCCTTCTGAATCCTGTTCTGTTACCGTTTGTGGATTGCGTTCATCTCTGCGAAGAGATAGCGAATCCTTCTGAGTACTGTTCCCTGTATTGCTCCAGTCCTAGTCAGTGTTCCTGCTTATGTCATATATCGGTTCATTGCCGATACATACATATGTTAGTCAGACGTTACAAATAGTTTCATTGATAGCTGTAATTGTAATACGCTAGGAAAACATACTTATTGTATTTTTGTCTGTGTTACGTTCATCTATCTTGATCCTGCTATTTCCTGGCTATCCTGTCCTGTCTTTGTGAGGCACGCCATCGCTGCAAACGCATTGGCTGCCTCATTCCAGTCTGTCTTGTTGTGGACGCTTGCTGTCACTAAGTAGAAGCTAGTTAAGCAAGCGTTCATTCTGTCTACCTGTCCTGATCTCCTCAGTTCTGGTTTATGCGCTCAGCGCTACTTTGCGCTGAGACATTATCACGAAAGTATTGTTTGTGGCCGTTTGGATCTGCACCGGCTCTGTGCGCCACAATCTCCTATTGGAGTCAGTCCTCTCCTCCACTAAACTGGGGATATCCTGATTCCTTGTGCTGGTGTGTGTACCTCCTTCACGTCAGCTTATGTGTTGCATGCTGACTGTGGAGAATACACCACCAAGCGTGACATAATGTACCTGCCCTGACCGTGCTTTGCAGACCAGGCATCCGTAGTCAGATGGACCCTTGACCCAAAGCTGTGTGCCAGAGATGACACTATTTGCCTTTCAACTTCACGGTACAGTTTGGGTATCGTCTTTTTAGAGAAATAATTGCGGCCTGGCATCTTCTACTGGGGTGTCCCAATCGCCACAAATTTTCGGAAGGCCTCAGAGTCCACCAGCTGGTATGGAAACAGCTGGCGAGCTAACAGTTCCACCAAGCCAGTTGTCAGACACTGGGCAAGGGGGTGACTGGCAGACATTGGCTTCTTCCGCTCAAAGATTTTCTCACAGACACTTGGCTGCTGCTGTGGGCAGAGGAGCAGGAACCGCTCAAGGTGAGAGGTGGAGTGGAGGAGGGTGGCTGTGAAGGTGCAAAGGAAAAAAGCGGCTGAAGATAATGCACCTCAAGGAGGAAGAAGAGAAGGAGGGTGGCTTTGCTTTTGTGTGCTGCTTTTCCTCAGGTGGTCTTCCCATTGCAGTTTGTGCTTTTTCTCCATGTGCCATCGTAAGGCAGTTGTCCCTACATGGGTGTTGGCCTTTCCACGGCTCAATTTTTGGTGGCAGAGAGTACAGATGGCATTGCTCTCATCTGAGGTAAACACACACAAAAATTTCCACACCGCTGAGACCTGGTGTGATGGCACTATGGTGGTGTCAGCAGCTGACATTGAAGGGCATGTTGGCTGGCTGTCCATAGGAGACGATACATGGTGCAGGACACTGCCACGAGCTGTTTCTGATGACGCGCTCCCCCTGCTTCTTTCAGCAACTTGTCTCCTCCTACTCCTCTCTAACTCCCCCTCTTAACTGTCCCCCTGTTCATCTCCTCTATTGGGAACCCACGTGATATCTATATCATCATAATCATCATCATCATCATAATCATCCTCCCCAGCTTCGCTTGTATCAGACCGCTCCAAAACTGCACCAACAGCAGGTACTTCATCCTCCTCCTCCTCACACCTTACGTCCATAGTGCCGCCTAACTCAGACATATGAGGTGGTGTAACTTGCTTAGCGCCTTCATCTTGTTGTAACAATAATGGCTGTGAATCAGTTAATTCCCCACCAAATAACTCCTGCGAAGTGTCAAATGTAGCGGATGTGGTGCTTGTAGTAGCGCTGGTGGCTGCGGAAGATGAGGTGTTCTGTGTTAAATAGTCAACTACGTCCTGACAATCTTGGGAGTTGATGGCACGTGCCTTCTTCTGAGCACTGTACTTTGGTCCAGGGCCGCACTAAATCATGTCAGCATGACCTCGAAAAGACCTAACAGGTGGCCTGCCACTGGGTCTGCCTCTGCCTGTTTTGTCCATATCGGGGGGGATGAAGTGAAAGGTATGCACTGACTTGACTTATACAATGTGCAGTCACACAGGTGCAGTGAAAGGTATGCAGTGACTGGTATTACAATACAATGTGCAGCTGTCACACAGGTGCAGTTAACAGGTATGAATAGACTAGTATATAAAACAGCGTGCGGTCACACAGGTGCAGTGAACAGGTATGCACGGACTGGTATATAAAACAGTGTGCTGTCACACAGGTGCAGTGAACAGGTATGCAGTGACTGGCATTACAAATGTGCAGCTGTCACAAACACAGGTACCGTGAACAGGTATGAAGTGACTGGCATTACAAATGTGCAGCTGTCACACACACAGGTACCGTGAACAGGTATCCAGTGACTGGTATATAATATAACACTGCATGCTGTCACGCAGGTGCACTGAACAGGTATGCAATGACTAGCATCAATACAATGTGCAGCTGTCACACACAGGTACCGTGAACAGGTATGCAGTGACTGGTATATAATATAACACTGCATGCTGTCACACCGGTGCAGTGAGCAGGTATGCAGTAACTGGTATTAATATTATGTGCAGCTGTCACACACACAGGTACTGTGAACAGGTATGCAGTGACTGGTATATAATATAACACGGCGTGCTGTCACATAGGTACACTGAACCGGTATGCAGTGACTGGTATCAATACAATGTGCAGCTGTCACACACACAGGTACTGTAAACAGGTATGCAGTGACTGGTATTACAAATGTGCAGCTGTCACACACACAGGTACCGTGAACATGTATGCAGTGACTGGTATTACAAATGTGCAGCTGTCACACACACAGGTACCATGAACAGGTATGCAGTGACTGGTATATAATATAACACTGCGTGCTGTCACGCAGGTGCACTGAACAGGTATGCAGTGACTGGTATCAATGCAATGTGCAGCTGTCACACACACACAGGTACGGTGAACAGGTATGCATTGACTGGTATTACAAATGTGCAGCTGTCACACACACAGGTACCGTGAACAGGTATGCAGTGACTGGTATATAATATAACACTGCGTGCTGTCACGCAGGTGCACTGAACAGGTATGCAGTGACTGGTATTAATGCAATGTGCAGCTGTCACACACACAGGTACCGTGAACAGGTATACAGTGACTGGTATATAATATAACACTGCGTGCTCTCACGCAGGTGCACTGAACAGGTATGCAGTGACTGGTGTCAATACAATGTGCAGCTGTCACACACACAGGTACCATGAACAAGTATGCAGTGACTGGTATTAAAAATGTGAAGCTGTCACACACACAGGTACCGTGAACAGGTATGCAGTGACTGGTATATAATATAACACTGTGTGCTGTCACGCAGGTGCACTGAACAGGTATGCAGTGACTGGTGTCAATACAATGTGCAGCTGTCACACAAACAGGTACTGTGAACATGTATGCAGTGACTGGTATATGATACAACACTGCGTGCTGTCACGTAGGTGCACTAAACCGGTATGCAGTGACTGGTATCAATACAATGTGCAGCTGTCACACACAGGTACCATGAACAGGTATGCAGTGATTGGTATTACAAATGTGCAGCTGTCACACACACAGGTACCGTGAACAGGTATGCAGTGACTGGTATATAATATAACACTGCGTGCTGTCACGCAGGTGCACTGAACAGGTATGCAGTGACTGGTATCAATACAATGTGCAGCTGTCACACACACAGGTACCATGAACAGGTATGCAGTGATTGGTATTTAATATAACACAGCGTGCTATCACGCAGGGGCAATGAACAGGTATGCAGTGACTGGTATCAATACAATGTGCAGCTGTCACACACACAGGTACCATGAACAGGTATGCAGTGACTGGTATATACTATAACACTGCATGCTGTCACGCAGGTGCACTGAACAGGTATACAGCGACTGGTATCAATACAATGTGGAGCTGTCACACACACAGGTACCGTGAACAGGTATGCAGTGACTGGTATATAATATAACACAGCGTGCTGTCACCCAGGTGCAATGAACAGGTATGCAGTGACTGGTATTACAAATGTGCAGCTGACACACACACAGGTACCGTGAACAGGTATGCAGTGACTGGTATATAATATAACACTGCGTGCTGTCACCCAGAGGCAATGAACAGGTATGCAGTGACTGGTATCAATACAATGAAAAGCTGTCACAAACACAAGTACCATAAACAGGTATGTAGTGACTGGCAATACAGATGTGCAGATGTCACACAAACAGGTACCGTGAACAGGTATGCAGTGACTGGTATATAATATAATACTGTGTGATGTCACGTAGGTGCACTGAACAGGTATGCAGTGACTGGGATCAATACAATGTGCAGCTGTCACAAACACAGGTACCATGAACAGGTATGCAGTGACTGGTATTACAAATGTGCAGCTGTCACACACACAGGTACCATAAACAGGTATGCAGTGACTGGTTAATAATATAACACTGTGTGCTGTCACGCAGGTGCACTGAACAGGTATGCAGTGACTTATATCAATACAACGTGCAGCTGTCACACACACAGGTACCGTGAAAAGGTATGCAGTGACTGGTATATAATATAACACTGCGTGCTGTCTCGTAGGTGCACTGAACAGGTATGCAGTGACTGGGATCAATACAATGTGCAGCTGTCACACACACAGGTATCGTGAACATGTATGCAGTAACTGGTATGTAATATAACACTGCGTGCTGTCACGCAGGTGCACTAAATAGGTATGCAGTGACTGGTATCAATACAATGTGCAGCTGTCACACACACAGGTACCATAAACAGGTATGCAGTGACTGGTTAATAATATAACACTGCGTGCTGTCACCCAGGTGCAATGAACAGGTATGCAGTGACTGGTATTACAAATGTGCAGCTGACACACACACAGGTACCGTGAACAGGTATGCAGTGACTGGTATATAATATAACACTGCGTGCTGTCACCCAGAGGCAATGAACAGGTATGCAGTGACTGGTATCAATACAATGAAAAGCTGTCACAAACACAAGTACCATAAACAGGTATGTAGTGACTGGCAATACAGATGTGCAGATGTCACACAAACAGGTACCGTGAACAGGTATGCAGTGACTGGTATATAATATAATACTGTGTGATGTCACGTAGGTGCACTGAACAGGTATGCAGTGACTGGGATCAATACAATGTGCAGCTGTCACAAACACAGGTACCATGAACAGGTATGCAGTGACTGGTATTACAAATGTGCAGCTGTCACACACACAGGTACCATAAACAGGTATGCAGTGACTGGTTAATAATATAACACTGTGTGCTGTCACGCAGGTGCACTGAACAGGTATGCAGTGACTTATATCAATACAACGTGCAGCTGTCACACACACAGGTACCGTGAAAAGGTATGCAGTGACTGGTATATAATATAACACTGCGTGCTGTCTCGTAGGTGCACTGAACAGGTATGCAGTGACTGGTATCAATACAATTTGCAGCTGTCACACACACAGGTACCGTGAACATGTATGCAGTAACTGGTATGCAATATAACACTGCGTGCTGTCACGCAGGTGCACTGAATAGGTATGCAGTGACTGGTATCAATACAATGTGCAGCTGTCACACACACAGGTACCATAAACAGGTATGCAGTGACTGGTTAATAATATAACACTGCGTGCTGTCACGCAGGTGCACTGAACAGGTATGCAGTGACTGGTATCAATACAATCTGCAGCTGTCACACACACAGGTACCGTGAACAGGTATGCAGTAACTGGTATCAATACAATGTGCAGCTGTCACACACAGGTACCGTGAACAGGTATGCAGTGA
The DNA here is from genome assembly GCF_040937935.1 of Hyperolius riggenbachi. Lineage (NCBI taxonomy): Eukaryota > Metazoa > Chordata > Amphibia > Anura > Hyperoliidae > Hyperolius > Hyperolius riggenbachi. Next base: position 141,122,751 of record NC_090652.1, on the reverse strand, counting down.
CTGGTATACAATATAACATTGCTTGCTGTCACGCAGGTGCAGTGCAGCTGTCACACACGTGCAGTGAAAAGGTATGCACTGAATGTGACGTCAGACGTCACATGACCTCAGTCCCCCAACCTCTGCATACCGAAAGCTATGCGGAGCTGTGCAGCCCGGCTGGGGCTCTCGCTGGAACGAGGCTCGGTATGTATCCCGCAGGGCAGCGGCTGCATGGGGGGCATTACTAGGGAGGGATCGGGGGGTGGGGGGCACTATGACTTACGTGTGTCATGCTGCAGATAGTGTACAGGAGCCCCTGCACCTAGATAACATCTACAGTGGGGCTCCTCTACCTAGCTATCCTATACTCGGGGGCACCAATCTATCCTATACTGGGGGGGGGCACCTTGCTATCCTATACTGGGGGGCACCTATCTATCCTATACTGGGGGGGGGGGGGGCACCAATCTATCACCTAGTTTTCGAATTATATATAAACAGTAGGGATAAGAGCATAAACCTGACCTTGCCCCAGGCGCAACTTGGTCTAGATCCGTCCCTGCCCAGGTCCCTTTATATTCTGTTCTGTGTATTTGCCAGAGAGGCAAGGTTCATTCTGCAGTACTCAAATCTGGAAAATAGTCTAAAATCTGCAACATGAATATTAATATTACAGAAAAATTATGATGAATAACAATCATGAAAACAGTAGCCACAGTATGAAATAAAAAGGAGAAAATGAATACTTATTACTTAATAGATGGGAGATGTCTGAGTCCTTTATGGAAATATAAAGTCCTTAGTGAAAGAGTTGCTTTATTTAAAAGTCTTTCAAAATAGAAGCCAGCCTCAGGCCGGTTTCACACTAAGTAGTGTTTTGTGTGCGTTACACTACCAGGCATGCGCACCGAAACTTACAGGTTCCTTCGATGATGGGACAAAATAAAGAATTTAGGCTCGACTTCAGCCTTTTTCTTAATATACAATGCTGCTTTGAGGGCAAAACTCAGGGCTGACCTCTGTGCGAGAGGGTAGGAGACCCTTGACTTTTGAAGGGAGTAATCAATCTTAAATGTATGACTTGTCCTTATTTTGGGCATCGCTCATCGCCCACATACAAAAATGGCAGTCTGGAGGTTCACTTTAAATAACGGGGTTGCTGCTTACGTTATCCCCTATGAAATAGATATGTTAAGCAGGACACTATCAATTCAGCTATATTAGCAGATTAAGGACAAAATAAAAAAGGACATTTATTTTTCTGCCCTGCTGCTGAGTTTCAGGGTTCATCTGCCATGTAACTACACCAAATGGGTCGTTCACACCTAAGGTATCCATACATCTAGCAACTTGGAGGCCAATTGACCATCCATTTTTCTAACGAATTTGTGTACATTAATATATGTATTGAATTTGTTGACACCTTGTTGTGGGGCATATTTAAGCCCCTTATTGAGGATTTTCATCTCATTCTTAGACAGGGGTACCCCACTAATGTTGAATATCCCCTTTCCAGCTTCTACCTCCTGTTTATCTCTCCCTTCTCTTCTTCCTCTTCTATTCCCTGTAACGGTCTGCTCAGCCGTCTGCACGGGCAGACGGCTGTTTGTCCATTCCTTAAGTCTGAGGGCTGCAAGTCTCTGGAAAAAAGACCTGCCTGTGCTTTGCAAGTTTCAGACCTGCTCTGCTGCTGAGCAGTTTGCATACACTTGTCATGCAAATGGCCTAGCTGCCTCCTTTGAAGGCTTGCAGTATAAATACCATATGTTCACAGAGTCCTTTGCTGCTCATAGAGGTTTGTTCCTGGCCTGCTGGACTCACCTGGAGTGTCAGCCACTGCTATCTTAGTATAGTTAATTCTTGGGGAGTGCTCCTTGCATTCCTAGTTAGTGCAGTCAGTTTGTGTATATTTGTACTGCCTATTCTGTCCTGTCTTGTCTGTCGCGGTTGTGCTGTCGCCAGCGGCGGTTGATAGCGAATCGCTCTGTCTTGTTTGGATCGCACTAGCCTCTAGCGGTAGCGGCTGTGGATCCTTCTGATCTGAGTTCCTGGAGTGTAAGCTGGAGCAGCGGTTGCTACTGGCTACCTCATTTGTCTGTCTTGTCTGTTTGTGCTCATTTGTGTTACGTGTGGCTAGTTAGGGTGGCGTGCTTGTCTCTGTTGCGCTTTTCGTGTGGAGACCGCACTGTAAACGCGTTCGCTGTTGCGAATGAGTGCAGTGTTCGCGTTTAGCTAGCGTTTGTTATTTTCTTTATCCTCTGATTGTTGTTTGCCTTTGCTACTTTCGTGCTCTGTCCTGCTCAGATTGGTGTCACTATTTGGCAATCGCCATTCTTGCGATGGTGTTCCCACTTTGTTTACGCCGTTGTGTGTTCACCGTCGCTGGGTGGTGACTAGTTTGGTGGACACACATTGATTCTGTCTCTATGCTTTCTCTCTTTGGGGGCTATCTTGCCTTGCGTTGCTTCTTTTCGTACAATTTCCATCTGACATTTGTGGCAGCGCAGAGGGTTTATTCCTCTGCACTCCACAGCTCCATCTGCCAGTGGGAATTCCCCTCTACTGGTGCTTGCACCAAAAGCTGGGTTCTAGTATCTTGACACGCTTGTGGAGGACTTCCGCAGTGTCAGCGCACATCTTGTGCGCTGACCACGGAGATATCCCACAATCGTTACATTATGAGCAGCCCAACCGAAATTCCCAGGGTAGAGGGAATTTCCGATTTGTACGATTTTGCTGAGTATGGTTCCTATGTCTTTAAGAGTTTCAAAAGATTAAATTCAGAGACGAAAGAGGATTTTCTCTCTGAATGTGTAAAATTTTGTCTGAATCCTACTTTTCAAACTACTGATCCGTCCACGTCTGCTCTCCAATTAGCTTATGTGCTGTTGCAAGGAGATCTGTTTGTGTGGGCTCATGAGATATTGCAAGACAATTCTTGGAATGATAATCTGTATCAGTTTCTTACATTGATATTCTCCTACTGGTTTGAGCTGCCTTGCTTGCCACCTGCCCTGTATGAATGTGTAGTTGCTAATGAGTCAGCTGTTTTGTCCCTTCCATGCAAAACTAATCCGGGTGATAATCAGTTCAATGTTTCTGTTGCCACTTCAAGTTCTAAGCAGGTGCAAGAGGAATGCTTTGATATCTCTCTAGCATTTAAACAGCAGTCAACCAAGGTTCCGAAAAAGAAAAAATCTAAAAAACGCAAGCATCTGAATAAAAAACTCCCTACGGATATTAACACTGTTGTTGTTCAGTCTGTGCCTAGAAAAGTTTCCCAGCTGGAAAATCCGTTGCCCATAGCAACTACAAATAAAGACATTATTTCCATAAGGTCTGAAATGTGGAACACACTCGAATGTGATGAACCCTTAGAGCAGGGGACTCAAACTCAACTTACCTGGGGGCCGCAGGAGGCAAAGTCAGGATGAGGCTGAGCCGCATAAGGGATTTCACAAAAAAAGTCAATCAGCAGCACCCACCCCCGTCCCTTGCATTGATTTTTTTTTCAAAATAAAAGTTACAATGAAGCGAGCTATATTGCCTATTTTACCATATAGTTCGCTTCAGTGCTCCCATTACAAGTAATCCGCCGTGTCCCCGCCGCAAAACGAGGGCTGCAGAGCCCCCAAATCGCCTAGGGGGCAATCCGCCGGCATTTCCTGGAAGGGGCAGAGCTTTCAGCTTCAGCTGTACCCCTCCTGACGTCAATTGCGGCACATCGCCGCCGCCTCTTCCCCACCCCTCTCTGTGAAGGAAGAGTGAGACGGGCGGGCAGAGGCGGTGATGCGCCGCGATTGACGTCAGGAGGGGCAGAGCTGAAGCTGAAAGCTCTGCCCCTTCCAGGAAATGCCGGCGGATTGCCCCCAGGTTGATTTGGGGGTTCCGCAGCCCTCGTTTAGTGGCGGGGATGCGGGGGATTACTTGGGAGCAGTGCAGCAAACTATAAGGAAGCTTTTGCCGGTGCGGGCCACAAAATATTGTATCGAGGGCCGCAAATGGCCCGCGGGCCGTGAGTTTGAGACCCCTGCCTTAGAGGCTTCTCAGTCTCAGGTTTTGTTGCCCCAAGCAAAAGCCTATGTGGAGCCTATGATAGGCGGAATTATTTGGTATATTAAAGGTGTAAGAAAATCTATACATATTCCTGATCCGGATCCATATGAATCCTACCTTGATACGGGATTGTTTGAGCCACCATTTGCCTCATGGGAAATTGGGGCCTTAATGGAGGAATTTGAATTTGATTGGGAGGCTTTTTGCGATTTTTACATCACAAAAAGCAAAGAGATTCTTTTCTTGTCTTGATTCGGTGTACGCTTTGATTGACTCTGATGAGTCTGACGAATGTTTTGTGGATCCGGCGATTTGTGTGTGGCAGATTTTGAATGAATTGCACACATACCAATCAATTGACTTCAATAAAGAGACATCGTTATCGGATGATTGTTCCTGCCTTTCTGGGGTAAAGCATGGGAGTCTGGGTATTGTGTGACCTGAAATGAATGGGTGTACCACTGTTCTTGATTCCTGTGCGAATCGTGAAAGATTCTCTCCTGATTGTGTGAAGTTTGAATCTATGCGATGTAAAGCCTGTTTCTCGGATGTTCCTGCAGATAGTGATCAACATGAATGTGTCAGTTTTGTCAATGATATGTGGGATCCCTTATCATGTAAAAACAGATCTTCTTCTCCCATTACTACTTTAAGATCTTCCATCTATGATCGTGCTATGGGGAAAATTCCCAAACTATGCAGTTTCAAAAGTAAGGTTAATATGATGAATAAAGCTTCTCCTGGTGTTGTCACAACTTCTTCTACAAATATTGTTCAATATGAATGTTCAGACCTAGTCGGGTGTGAATGGGAGCCCCCGTTCCAGAAAAAGCAGCTCGAAGCACTGGTGTATGAATTGGAGAACGATTCAAAGTCGTTTTGTGAGTACTACATTGCCAGAAGTGAGTCTGTCTTGAGAGCATGCATAACTTCTGCTTCCGCCTTAATAAAAGAAAAGGTGTGTGAATATGACTTTGTGAGTCCGCTGATTTGTATGTGGAAAATAATTCTGAATGAACAACGTGTACTTCACTCAGTTGATGTTTATAAAAGCACATTGTCAGCTGGCGTTTCTGAGATCCAGCAATCCAGCCTGGAGACCTCAGAATCCCTGTCTTCGAATTGTCTCGTTTCGCAATCGATTGCGATCTTGGATTCGCAAATTGTGCGTTCTGACTCCTCGGATTCGACATCGTTAGCCGAGTCTAAGAGTGAGACAGCGCTTTGGTTTTTGCGAATCTGATACTGAAATATCTTTGCTGTGTCCAGAGAAGGTTTCTCTGAGCCTGCCCTGTACCATGAATATAAACATGAGGCCCATTTGCACTGACATTTGTGAGTCCCTTTACTGCTTTGAAGACAGTAGTGACTCTCCACCCTGTACTCTGGATTAGTCAATATTGCCTTGCATAAAATCTTCTGCAGTGACCCTAGAGGCTCGTCTAGGTATCGCTACTATTCTCACCTGTTTTTCTGCTATTTTTGAATTGCAGTCTAGTTTGACTGCTATGCAGAATTCTGCGTGCAGTGAGATTAGAGTTGGGGAGTCAGTGTGTGATCCAGTAGATATTCCTGTGCATCCTGTTCATGAAGATGAAACTCAGTCTCAGCGGTTTGTAGAACCATCCCTGGGACATTTGCTCTGTCTGCAAAAAGTATTTGATCTTTTGCCCTGTAACATGGATAGTTCAGAATCCTTGATTTCTTTGTCAGAGAATTTGGAAAACGATGTTCCTGAGCTTCTGTCTGATGTTCTGGAGGTCTCAGAGTTCCTCACAAAGGGTGCAGAACTTTTAGGAGGTGCCTCCTGCCCCGCAAAGCCGTCTGAGGTATTGCCCACTTCAGTAGGCAACGCTGCTATACTGACCACTTTTGCAGCTCTTGTGGAGCTTCAGTCATGCGTGGTCAATGAGGAGTTTTCGTTAGATACAATTATAGTCATGGACGCTTCTGAGTCTAAGTCTGAGTCTTCTTTTGGAAGACCAGTACCTGTGACCATTACTCGTGATGATTTTCTGCCCGGTCCTGGTTTTGGTCTTGTCGTATCGGACTCTGAGGTTGGCAGTTCCCCGGCATGTCCTGAGGTTTCTCCTGTGCTAGTGTACCCCGATGTGCTCTGTGACCCAGAAAGCCCAAGTGTGCCTCGGTTACTAGCATGCTCAGATGCTTCCCCAGTGGAGACATGTTCTGATGTTGCCTGCCTGCCTGCATGCCCAGAAGTGGTCCCTGACAGCCCTGATCTTGATGGTTGTCCTGGTAATCCTAAATCCGGAATAATCATAGGTTCCATAGGGGTTCTTGGTAGTTCTCCATGTAAGCCTGGTGAGCGTTCTGGCCTCTTGGGATCTCTGCGGAGCTTCAAAGTGTTCTGGGAGATTCTGGGGGAAATTTTTTTGGTGACCTGGAGGTGATCAACAGTGGCTTCTCTGTTGAAAGGGACACTTCGAATAGGTATTGTGGCAGGTTTGGTATTTTTGGACACTCCCTGGAAGGTGGTGGGTATTGCCTGGAGGGTGTTGATAGCTTGTTCTCTGGCATTCACAGTTCTGATGGGTGTTACGCTGAGACTTGTAGTACTGATGGGCATGTTTCGGTGGTTTCTGTTTCCGACGAGGTCGGTTTCGGGAGGATTGACTCTGGAAATGGGCTTTGTAGGGCAGACCTAACCTTCATGAGTCTTCAGTTAGATTTTTTGGTAACATCAGTTTTGAGAGACGTCTGGAATCCGTCCCTAGAGGGGGGGGGGGGGTACTGTAACAGTCTGCTCAGCTGTCTGCACGGGCAGACGGCTGTTTGTCCATTCCTTAAGTCTGAGGGCTGCAGGTCTCTGGAAAAAAGACCTGCCTGTGCTTTGCAAGTTTCAGACCTGCTGGGCAGTTTGCATACACTTGTCATGCAAATGGCCTAGCTGCCTCCTTTGAAGGCTTGCAGTATAAATACCATATGTTCCCAGAGTCCTTTGCTGCTCATAGAGGTTTGTTCCTGGCCTGCTGGACTCACCTGGAGTGTCAGCCACTGCTATCTTAGTATAGTTAATTCTTGGGGAGTGCTCCTTGCATTCCTAGTTAGTGCAGTCAGTTTGTATATACTGTATTTGTACTGCCTATTCTGTCCTGTCTTGTCTGTCGCGATTGCGCTGTCGCCAGCGGCGGTTGATAGCGAATCGCTCTGTCTTGTTTGGATCGCACTAGCCTCTAGCGGTAGCGGCTGTGGATCCTTCTGATCTGAGTTCCTGGAGTGTAAGCTGGAGCAGCGGTTGCTACTGGCTACCTCATCTGTCTGTCTTGTTTGGATCACACTAGCCTCTAGCGGTAGCGGCTGTGGATCCTTCTGATCTGAGTTCCTGGAGTGTAAGCTGGAGCAGCGGTTGCTACTGGCTACCTCATTTGTCTGTCTTGTCTGTTTGTGCTCATTTGTGTTACGTGTGGCTAGTTAGGGTGGCGTGCTTGTCTCTGTAGCGCTTTTCGTGCGGAGACCGCGCTGTAAAGGCGTTCGCTGTTGCGAATGAGTGCGGTGTTCGCGTTTAGCTAGTGTTTGTTATTTTCTTTATCCTCTGATTGTTGTTTGCTGTGCCTTTGCTACTCTCGTGCTCTGTCCTGCTCAGTCTGGTGTCACTATTTGGCAATCGCCATTCTTGCGATTGCGTTATCACTTTGTTTCCGCCGTTGTGTGTTCACCGTCGCTGGGTGGCGACTAGTTTGGTGGACACACATTGATTCTGTCTCTATGCTTTCTCTCTTTGGGGGCTATCTTGCCTTGCGTTGCTTCTTTTCGTACAATTTCCATCTGGCATTTGTGGCAGCGCAGAGGGTTTATTCCTCTGCACTCCACAGCTCCATCTGCCGGTGGGAATTCCCCTCTACTGGTGCTTGCACCAAAAGCTGGGTTCTAGTATCTTGACAAGCTTGTGGAGGACTTCCGCAGTGTCAGCGCACATCTTGTGCGCTGACCACGGAGATATCCCACAATGGTTACATTCCCCTTTTTTGGATATTCTTTACATGGTAGTCTGCTTCTTCCCACTGATCCCTCCCACTTATTCTGCCCCCTAAAAAATGATGATGGACTACTTCTTCAGTCTCCCTTTCTAGAGGTTCGTACCTGTTGAAGGTGGGTAGGTGGGTACACCATAAAAGAGCTATAAAAATATTTGGGTGGTGCCGACTCATTCTTTGATGCAACAAAGTGTACTCTTGGGGACACAGGAGTAGGAGTCCGGGCACGCCAACCAGTCCAGAGGGTGCTCCTTCACCTTTTCGTGTTTATTCCCCTCGCCACAGTCAGCTAGTACTTGAAATAGCCCTATTTACTGATAATGTAATATCTAGTTCAAACAGAAAGCAGTGCAATCAGTAAAATAGTACATCTCCATTCCCACTTGACTTCCGAATCCTGTGCGACCAGCGAGAGCAGATAGTATAATGTCCGCTCCTATGGTCCACAGTGATGCGGCTGGAGCCCGGGGCAGATGTACTCCCCAATAGGCTTTATGGGGGAATGCATCCACCTGGCCTGGGATTATCGCGGACTACACAGAAGTGCGGTCCGCTTACTGCCACGGCCGTTGCAGCATGACAAGTGTGTACGGCTCCTAACACTGGTTACGTTCACTCTTCTCTTAGCAATGAGCGGAGAATGGACAAAAAAAAAGTCAGTGCTCTAGTGTTCTGCTTACAGTCAGTGTACTTTGTATATACTTTGCACACAGAAGCTGTATTCTTTAACCAGTTCGGCCTATCTGGACGAGTTTCCTCGTCCAGATAGGCACTGCTGTTTTCCCTGCGTGGTGCGCGCGATCGGGCGCGCGCCCGCGCGCGCACCCGCCGCCCGCCGCTAGCCCCCCGATCAGTGAATGGGAATATAATTCCCATTCACCGATCTAGCTTCCCCGCAGAAATACCGACGCTTTCTCTCCAGAGAGCGCGGTATTTCTGCACCCAGGAAACTTTTCCCCAGAATTTTAGTTCCTGGATGTGAGATCGTTCGCATCCAGGACTTTTTTCACTGTGGCCATCTTGTGGCCAAATAGTACACTGCACCCACATACATTTTTGATAAAAAAAAATATATATAATTTTACATTTAAAATTAGCAGTTAAAAAAAAAAAATACAATTAAAAAAAAAAAAAAAACAACATAAATAGTTACCCAAGGGTCTGAACTTTTTAATTATGCATGTCAAGAGAATATGTTATTATATTATTTAAAATTATAAGCTTATAAATAGGGATGGACGCAAATTGAAAAAATGCACCTTTATTTCTAAATGAAATATCGGCACCATAAATTGTGATAGGGACATCGTTTAAACGGTGTAAGAACCAGGACATATGGGCAAATAAAATACATGCGTTTTAATTACTGTATTGTATATTAATTTCAAACTATAATGGCCAAAAACTGAAAAATAATGAATTTTTTCCGTTTTTTTTCTTATTCTTCCTGTTAAAATGCATTTACAGTAAAGTGGCTCTTAGCAAAATGTACCCCCCCCAAAGAAAGCCTAATTGGTGGCGGAAAAAACAAGATATAGATCAATTCATTGTGATAAGTAGCAATAAAGTTATAGGCGAATGAATGGGAGGTGAACGTTGCTCGGATGCATGAGATTTTCGGCACTGCGGCGCTGAACCGGATAAATTAAGCCTTATCTCCTGTAATTGGAGATCAAAGCAGCATGGAAAGCAGTGTGGCAAAGTGCACTGACTACAAATGTTGCCTTATCAATCAATGAAGAAAACGTCCATGCACAGGACAATGAACACCAGCCTTGGAGTGCAACTCACCATCCAACAGGCATCAACTTGAATAGAAGAGAAAGTAGTGGTGCACATCCAGCTAAAACAGCAATTTTATTGTTCCAGTTTAGAAATGCATTTCCAAAAAATGACACAATCCAGCATAGATGGAGAGAGGTACAGGCAGTTAAAAGCAGTCTACAGCCGTTTCGCACCCTATGAAATGTGGCGCATCATCAGGACTAACCGCCCCCAATCTCTATTCCCCTTAAATAATGTTTTTACCTTTGAGGCAGCAGGAAATCCCCAAAACAAGCGCACAGAAGGCCGTTCTGCCAACTGGAGCGCACGCCCAGTCCGAGTGCATTCACTTCCGCATGGTGGGCCGCATATACGTCACCTCCGGTCGAAGCAACCATAACACATCACCAACGTGCGCCATAAACTGCGCATTAGTGCGACGCCAACATCGCATACAATTTAGTAATACTAATGACGCAGCATCCCGATGCCATCTAGTGGTCAAATAGTAAATTAGATCTCAATTTTACTAGAATGGTCAAATCTGCGGGAAAATTAATATCATGCCTCAAAGGATACCATAATTATAGAGAATTAATGGCAAGTATCTGGGTCACAGATTCTTCTATGGTCCTAGTGGGGGGGGGGGAGGGAGGGGAAGAAGAAAGAAGTAGGTAAAATAGTAACAAATCATTTATAAATAAGTTCATAAACATCATTTCAACTCACCACCCCACAATAACGGAAGGACCCAATCTGATCCAGTACCTGTACAAAAATAGAAAATATTTAAAAACTGTTCTATTGAAAAAAGGGAAATAAAAACTAAGAAAAACACCTATATTTTACAACATTTTAGATGAAGACCGAGAGATTATTTCTCTCATTCAATCCTAGAGGACCAACATCATCAAAAAATGAACTCCAGAAACGTACCCCCTGTTATCTCTTTTTACATGTTCTAAACCCAAAAATCTCAACTTGGTGACACCGCCACCATGGGCTTGCCTCATATGCTCAATAACACGAGAGGCCAGAGGAAAATAAAAGTACAAGAGTTGAAGTCAAAGTTACTAAGTCAAAATCAACAGAAAGTCTTTGTGCTGCAATAATGGATAGGCAAGACAGATGTCAACTTATGTTATTGCTCTTTATAAAGTTGCTATAGGATTTCCGAGGTGATGATTATAATCTATTTTATATCCGTCACCCTGGAAGTCCTTTAAAGTTAACAGATGAGACTACCTTTATGATGATGAATTGCAAGACAGGAGTTTATTCTTGGAAGTTTTGATAGTCTTTGTAATCTAGTAGAGCAGAGGGGTAAATGTGACTGTAGTTGTGCTTTACTTCAGTCCTACCACCTATTTTTTTTTGTTATAAATTGTCATTTAAAATAACATACTGAGGTGTATGCACTAAACTGCGTTAAGCATAATTACGTGTGTAAAGTCTTAAGGTGGCCATACACTTATAGATTTGCAGCAGATTCAACCATCAGAGAGATTTCTGTCAGATGCCTGTCAAGTCAAATCTGACAGGAACATGTGCCACACACTAGGAACAGATTTCCAATAGATTGAAATCTATTGCAAATCTATCTAAATGCATTATTTGACCATTAGATCCAATGGAACTCTATGGGCCATCGATCTGCTGCCAACTGCAGATCAACCTAGATTTTCCATCCTGTCAGATAGATCAAATCGTTCGAAATTGGCTGCAAATCAATCGATTGGGGAATTAGAAAGAATCAATTTCTGATCGATGGATCGATGCTGAAATCGACCAGTGTATGGGCCCCTTTAGACCCATATGCAATTCACTTTTTCTAATGAGTTTTCTTTTAGGTGATATTTTTATAACTTGTCATAAAATGCCTTTTAAGTGACCAGTGAGCAAGAAAATTTTTGAAAAAAATTTGATAGTACTTTTTCCACCAGCTTTTGGGTACTTTTTCAATTGTAAAATGTAAAATTAGTTTAAAGACAAGATGAAAATTATCTCCTAGGAGATAACGCAGGTGAAAAAGGTAATTGCATATGGGCCTTAGACCATAATCCATTGCATGTAATGTATTGCATTCTGCTCTACTCATCATGCAGTAAGACTTTACACACGTTAAAGCGGACCCAAACTAAACATTTTTTTAATTAAAAATATTTAGTTGCACCACTCTGACACATACAAAGATAAATAAACACTCTTTCAAACCTATGAGCATTTCAGTGCATGCTTTTCACACTTCTCTTTTCATAACTAGGGTTATAGTGGGGGCAGCCATTAGCAATTCCTCCATTGCGGGACACCATCTACTCCACCAGTTTGCCGGAAAAATCCCGGCAATTTGAAAGGAAGGGAGGGGTTCCTCCAATAAATGTAAAATATTTTATATTTGTCATCATGCAGCTGAAAAAAGGCTGCTATTTATTATTATCATTTAGAAAATAGATTTTATTTCTGAAATCTTGTATTTTTAATTTGGGTCCACTTTAAGGTGCCTTCCCACTTAATCCTGTGATTTTCAGCCATGTTTTTTACTCCATTTTTTTATCATTGCGATTTTGATTTTTGAGATTTTACGCATCCAATTCTTTTTTTCCTGCTTGTGATTTAATATGAATTTTCACATTCAAATTTCTCAACACATACCAATGAAGTTAATTTGCATGAAATTGTATGTGATTAAGTGCACCTTCTTATTTGGAATGCAAAAATGTGCATATCCATTGACTTGAATTGTATATGATCTGCATGTCCACTGTGAAAGAAGCATACATGTATGCCCTTTTCTTTCCTGTAGAAATTTTGGATTTAAACATTCACATAAAAATGTGTTATGCAAAGCCATTGACTTACAAGAGATGTGCAGCGAACACGAATTTGCAAAAATGCAGTTCGCACCTGAATTCTGTTATATGTAAAAGGTGCCTTATTCTGCTTAACGCAGTTTAGTGCATACACACCTTCGAGAAGATAACGGCCCTTGCACATACTTCAGAAAATGATGGTCTGATGGTATCATAAGTACAGACGAAAACAAAAAGCGAACATTTCGGCTGTGTTACAACTTGAGTGGAGACGAACTTTTTTTATCCATTCTCGGCACATCCATAAACTGCCAGTGAACTATTTTATAAATATTAATATGTATTTTATATTTATATGTATTTTATATTTATATAAATATATTTTATATTTATATAAATATAATACTTATACTTTATAATATTTATTTTATAAATAGGAGTCGTTCACACTCTGCACTCTCCGGATCGCGGAGCCTATGGGTGTAACGTATCTGCCCTGGGCTACATGTCCCACCACCAATCGCCGGCAACAGGGAGAATTCTCATTGGTTCATGTTGGACTACTGAAAATTCTCCCTGTTGCTAGGGGAATTGGTCTAATGCAGCCTATGGAGAGCCCCATGCTCCTACCGGCCTCTGGGCTGGGTACAGAGAGGGACCGAGCACCAGCGATTGGCAGTGGGACAGGTGAGTGGCAATTGCTTTGAATGTGTGGATGCAGAGTGGATGGCGCAAAGCAGATGCAAACCAGACAGAGCGCATCCGTGTCCATTTTGCATCTGCTCAAGTGGGAACCGAGCCTTAGTCAGGGTAAATCTGTGCCTACTTGTGACCAATAAAAAACCCTATGCCTAAAATTATAATAGGTTCACATAACTGGATATTTTGCATACAACTATCTATAAATGGAGTTCTTTAAGGCCTTTTTTCCACGGGCAGTTGAACTGTGTGCTCGGCAAGTAGTTACTAGGCAGCAGTGAGCAGTTACCAGGCAGCAGCAGGCAGGTGTGAGAGTTTGAGAGGCACTTCACTGCCTATCAACTGCTCGTGGAAAAGAGGCCTAAATAACCCTTTAGGACCCGGATAATATCAGTTTTCCAGGATCTGTGTCATACTCATCAAAGTTATTTCAGGTAACCTTCAGTTGCCCTGAAGTGACAACATGATTGAGTATAGCCATGGCCGCCCGCAGAAAATTTTCCGGGGGGGGGCAAAAAAGGGGGGGGGGGGAGAAGTGGCATGGCGCGCTGCGTGCGCAGCGCCGAAGATTGGGGGTACGTTGTGTGGCGCGCCAAAAAACGGGGTTACGCCAAAAGATGGGTGTGGTCAACTGGTCATGGACCAGAATGTGGGTATGGTCACGGGTGGAGACAAATTTACATGAACTTAGCAATGGTGGGACATTAGCTTATGACAGTGGTAGCGAACCTTTTGGAGGTCGAGTGCCCAAACTGCAACCCAAAAGTCACTTATCTATCACAAAGTGCTAACAGCCATTTAAACTAAATACAAACGTTTTAACTCATACATGAACATTATGGAAAATCCAAGTAAACTGTGAAGATAAACAATTTCATCCATCCTACTCCTGAAAAATGTATTCATTTTTTTAGAACCTCCCAGTTTCATTTTCTGTTTTAAAAAGCTAAAAAAGTAGGTTTAATGCTAATGTCTCATATGATGATGATTCAGCTTTTTCCATAGTCTCGCAGTTAGCAATCATGTGAACCCAACAAGACAAATTCAGCAATCATAAGGCCCCTATCAAGACAAATTCAGCAATCATGAGGCCCCCAACATGACAAATTCAGCAATCATGAGGCCCCCAACAAGACAAATTCAGCAATCATGAGGCCCCCAACAAGACAAATTTAGCAGTCATGAGGCCCCCAACAAGACAAATTTAGCAATCATGAGGCCCCCCAACAAGACAAATTCAGTAACCATGAGGCCCCCAACAAGACAAATTCAGTAACCATGAGGCCCCCAACAAGACAAATTCAGCAGTCATGAGGCACATAAATAGACAGCATTGTACATAAATAGGCAGAATGCCCCCTTAATATGGTAGACACCTCTCACCTGGCTTCTGAATTCTCCTCTACTGGCTGCTGTGGCTGGCTGGCCTGGCAATGCTGTTTTTGGCTGGATTGGGGATGATGTGTAGGCTGAAAGGCCTGGCAGTGATGCTGTGGCCTGGCTGGCGGTGATGCTGTGGCCTTTTTGACAGTGATTTTGGGCTGGTTGGCTGGTGGTGATTCTGGGCTGGCTGGCCTGGATAGTTTAGGTAGTGACAGGTGCCCCCTAAATTAGGTAGCGACAGGAGCCCCCCAGTTCAGGTAGTGACAGGAGTCCCCCAGTGTATGTAGTGACAGGTGCCCCCCAGTTCAGGTAGTGACAGGGACCCCCAGTGTATGTAGTGACAGGTGCCCCCCAGTTCAGGTAGTGACAGGGATCCCCCAGTGTATGTAGTGACAGGAGCCCCCCAGATTAGGTAGTGACAGGGACCCCCCTGTGTATGTAGTGACTGTAGCCCCCAGGTTAGTTAGTGACAGTGACCCCCAGGTTAGGTAGTGACAGGGCTCCCCAGGTTAGGTAGTGACAGGGACTCCCCAGGTTAGGTAGTGACAGGGACGCCCCAGTTTAGGTAGTGACAGGGACCCCCAGGTTAGGTAGTGACAGGGACCCCCCCAGGTTAGGTAGTGACAGGGACACCCAGGTTAGGTAGTGACAGGCACCCCCCAGGTTAGGTAGTGACAGGGACCTCCCAGGTTAGGTAGTGACAGGGACCCCCCAGGTTAGGTAGTGACAGGGACCCCCAGTTTAGGTAGAGACAGGTGCCTCCCAGGTTAGGTAGTGACAGCGACCCCCAGGTTAGGTAGTGACAGGGACCCCCAGTTTAGGTAGAGACAGGTGCCCCCCAGGGTAGGTAGTGACAGCGACCCCCTGTGTATGTAGTGACAGGAGCCCCCAGGTTAGTTAGTGACAGTGACCCCCAGTTTAGGTAGTGACAGGTGCCCTCCAGGTTAGGTAGTGACAGGGACCCCCCAGGTTAGGCAGTGACAGGGACCCCCTAGGTTAAGCGGTGCGGGTGGCAGCAGCGGGACACTAACTCTATCCTCCGGTGCTAGTAAACTCTGTATCTGTGCGCTGCTGCTCTGGTTTAGTCCAGACCAGAGCAGCGGCGCACAGAGAGAGAGTCACTCGTGCCGGAGGATAGAGTAAGTGTCCCGCCGCTGCCGCCCGCACCACTAATTTTTAAAGGGGGGAGCGAGAGAGAGGGGGAGCCCCAAGGGTGAGGGAAGGGGGGGGAGACTTCCCCCTTTCCCCACGGCTGTCCACACGCTCCCTTTTCTCTCTCCGCTGCCACCCCAGGGTGGGTGGCCGGCCACTTCCATATTCGGGTGGCTAGGGGGGGGGGCAGCAGCTGGCCAGGGGAGTGCGCAAAATGCCAGACATGCGGACGCCCAGTCATGAGGCCCTCCAACAAGACAATGCCCCCTTAATATGGTAGACACCTCTCACCTGGCTTCTAAATTGTCCTCTACTGGCTGCTGTGCCTGACTGGCCTGGCAATGCTGTTTTTGGCTGGATTGGGGATGATGTGTAGGCTGAAAGGCCTGGCAGTGATGCTGTGGCCTGGCTGGCGGTGATGCTGTGGCCTTTTTGACAGTGATTTTGGGCTGATTGGCTGGTGGTGATTCTGGGCTGGCTGGCCTGGATAGTTTAGGTAGTGACAGGTGCCCCCTAAATTAGGTAGCGACAAGAGCCCTCCAGTTCAGGTAGAGACAGGAGTCCCCCAGTGTATGTCGTGACAGGTGCCCCTCAGTTCAGATAGTGACAGGGACCCCCAGTGTATGTAGTGACAGGTGCCCCCCAGTTCAGGTAGTGACAGGGATCCCCCAGTGTATGTAGTGACAGGAGCCCCCCAGATTAGGTAGTGACAGGGACCCCCCTGTGTATGTAGTGACTGTAGCCCCCCTGGTTAGTTAGTGACAGTGACCCCCAGTTTAGGTAGTGACAGGCGCCCCCCAGGTTAGGTAGTGACAGGGACCCCCAGGTTAGGTAGTGACAGAGCTCCCCAGGTTAGGTAGTGACACGGACGCCCCAGGTTAGGTAGTGACAGGGACGCACCAGGTTAGGTATTGACAGGGACCCCCAGGTTAGGTAGTGACAGGGACCCCCCCCAGGTTAGGTAGTGACAGGGACACCCAGGTTAGGTAGTGACAGGCACCCCCCAGGTTAGGTAGTGACAGCGACCCCCAGGTTAGGTAGTGACAGGGACCCCCAGTTTAGGTAGAGACAGGTGCCCCCCAGGGTAGATAGTGACAGAGACCCCCTGTGTATGTAGTGACAGGAGCCCCCAGGTTAGTTAGTGACAGTGACCCCCAGTTTAGGTAGTGACAGGTGCCCCCCAGGTTAGGTAGTGACAGGGACCCCCCGGGTTAGGCAGTGACAGGGACCCCCTAGGTTCAGCGGTGTGGGTGGCAGCAGCGGGACACTAACTCTATCCTCCGGTGCTAGTGAGCTCTGTATCTGTGCGCTGCTGCTCTGGTCTAGTCCAGACCAGAGCAACGGCGCACAGAGAGAGAGTCACTCGCGCCGGAGGATAGAGTAAGTGTCCCGCTGCTGCTGCCCGCACCACTAATTTCTAAAGGGGGGAGCGAGAGAGAGGGGGAGCCCCAAGGGTGAGGGAAGAGGGGGGGGAGACTCCCCCCTTTCCCCACCGCTGTCCACACGCTCCCTTTTCTCTCTCCGCTGCCACCCCAGGGTGGGTGGCCGGCCACTTCCATATTCGGGTGGCTAGGGGGGGGGGCAGCAGCTGGCCAGGGGAGTGCGCAAAATGCCAGACATGCGGACGCCCATGAGTATAGCTAAATTGGCTGGCTGCAGTGATTTCTACAAGGTTAATTCACAACTGTTCCAAGCATGAATAGATTTGGAAAGGCAAATCAGAATATTTTAGGTAGCATACTGAAGATTCTTCTTATGAAACAAATGTTGGGAAATTTTATTTTCTCAGCCATACTAATGCTTTCAGTATTTTTGGATAGAAAGCCTGACCTCTAGAGGCTGTACTGTGAACTGTTCATAACGAAAGGACTTATGTCAGTTTTCCACATGCACAGAATTGTACTGGCGTAGAGATGGCGTAATGACTGTTTCACACCAAAACACGCTAGTGAATAGTGATTTTAGAGCAATTTTTTGCGATTTTTTCAAAATGATTTTGTGATATACACTGCTTTTTTATACATGTTATACAAAGAATTTCAATCGCTCCAAAAATGCTACATGCAAGGCTTCTGCAATTTTAATAAAAATGATTCTGTCTCGTGTGAAAGAGACCTTCGGATTTCATTGTCCAAGTGCTTTTCAAAACACTGGAAAGCGCTCGTGATCAGAAAACCTCTTTCAGGCCTGGAACCCACACAAGCACTTTTTTGAGTGTTTAGGGAGCGCTTTAAATCACTAGCGATGTCCCTAAATGCTCTGCCAACGTAAACAAATGTAACAAATTCCACAGTAGCAATTAGTAAAATCACAATTGCAGGACATGTAATGTAAATGTAAAGTAATGAAGCGCTGGCAAATCGCTCATGAATCGCTACACATAGAGATTTGTGTGTAATTTTAAATTACTGCAAACTGTAAAAAAATTATAATAATTTGAAAGGACCAATCAGAATTAAAATCAGCAATTGCAAATAGCTGTCACAATCGCTGCCAAAAAGCTTACACTTTTTAAAATTACTGCCAACATCGCCAGAATAAGCTCATGAAATCGCTTACAAAACACTACTTAAAAATGCTAGCGATTTGCGATTTGTAGTGGGTTCCAGGCCTAAAGCAAACCTGTGAGGTTTGCCAAGCACACATTTAGATACTTACCTCAGGAGGGGGAAACCTCTGGGTCCTCAAGTGGCTGGATAGTGTACTGGGTAAAGAGAATCTGTATAAAAAAAACCTGCCCCTGGGGGGTACTCACCTCGGGATGGGGAAGCCTCTGGATCCTATTGAGGCTTCCCCCGTTCCCTCCCCTTCTTTCGGTCGTCTCACTAGAGGTCCATGAACGGCGGCCATGTAAATATTTACCTTCCTGGCTCCAGAGAAGGCACAGTTGCGGCTCTCAGCTCAGAAATAGATGGAAATAGCCGATCCCAGTCGTGTCTGCTCTACTGCGCCTTTTTCCGAGACGAAAGCTGCAACAGTGCCCCCGCTGGAGCCCGGGAAGGTAAATATTGCACAGCCTGACAAATTGTCGGCTGCGCATTGTAAGGGTAAGAGCGAGACCACCATGGGACGGAGGAGGATGGGGGAATCCAGGATAGGATCCAGAGACTTCCCCTTTCCGAGGTAAGTACCCCCCAGGGGCACTTTTTTTTATACAGAGTCCCTTTAAAGGACACCCGAAGCGAAAATAAACTAATGAAATAAGTGATTGTATCTATCTTCCTTCTCCTAAAAATGATTTTTTAAGATATTCCACAGTTTTAATTTATGTTTAAATCTACTTTTTAAGTTTTAACTGTTTTATTGTTTTTGCTCAATGACACATTCATTGAAGTATGCTAGAGCTAAAATCTATGAACTATTGAACCTTTTTATCTCTTTCCTGCTCTCAGAAGCCATTTTCTGCTAGGAAAGTGTTTTATAGTTGGAATTTCTTATCAGTGAGGGTCACACTGTAGTCACTTCCTGTCTGAGTCAGGACTGAGTCAGCCACTTACATGCTTGATATTTAACTATTTCAGGCAGAGAAAAAAAAAGGAACACAGCATAGTTATTAGTGTGCTTGGCACTGTACATACACATGTCTATTTCATCATGTCACAAGTCACTTCGGGTATCCTTTAAGGGCTTTGCCTCTGATACAGGAAACCTGGGTTCAAATCTTGGCACTTCCTGTTCAGTAAGTCAGCACCTTTTCATGGAGGAGTCCTTGGGCAAGACTCTCTAACACACTGCCTATAGATTGTATAGAGCCCTGCCACTTTGAGTCCGCCCAGGAGAAAAGTGCAATATAAACGTTATTTGTCTTGTCCTCCTCAGAGAGGCTGTTCCAGCACTGAGACCCCAGAGGGTGGCTGTACTGTGGAAAAAAACCAAGCCCAATCAAGTCTGTGCTATTGTGCGGGCGGCTCGCAACATGTGCAGTAGCCTGGATCCGATCGGGCTCTGGATTTTCTGCTGAACCTCAAGCAGGTCTGTGCTACTGTGCATGTGCGAGACGCCACCAAGCGTTTTCACAACGGGACTTCTGTTCTTAATGTATGTGTTGCCAACACATTAACCACTTGCCGACCGCCCAGCGGCAAAGTGGCCCGCAGAACGACCGCAATATGCTGGCGGCGGCTCGTTCTGCGCTGTCCTGCCGGGGATCGCGCGCTCCTTGCGCGCGCATCCTCCGGCAATAGGCTCCGCCCACCCGCGACATCAACCCACCGGCCATACGGAAGCGCCGGCGGGTTGTTAACCCCCGATCTGCTGCAATACAAGCGTATATTACGCTTTGTATTGTATACAAAGCGTATTATACAGGCTGCCTCCTGCCCTGGTGGTCCCAGTGATCGAGGGACCACCAGGGCAGGCTGCAGCCCTCCCTGTGTGCACCCAATCACACTGATCTGCCCCCCCCCCTGCCCTCTGATCGCCCACAGCACTCCTCAGACCCCCCCTCCTGCCCACCCCCCAGACCCATGTTTGCACCCAATAACCCCCCTATTCACCCATCAATCACTCCCTGTCACTATCTGTCAATGCTATTTTTTTAGGTTAGGTCCTAACTGCCCCCTGGGGGTTCCTGATCACCCCCCACACCCTCAGATCCTCCCCAGACCCCCACCCCCCTGTGTATTGTATACATCTATTCTTCCCTGTAATCACTCACTGATCACCTGTCAATCACCCATCAATCACCCCCTGTCACTAACACCCATCAGATCAGACCCTAACCTGCCCCTTGCGGGCACCTGATCACCCCCCCCCCACACACACACACACCCTTAGATCGCCTGCACACCCGCCCTCAGATCACCTCCGAAGTGCATTGTTTACATCTGTTCTCCCCTCTAATCACCCATCAATCACTCCCTGTCACTATCTGTCAACGTTATTTTTTAGGTTAGGTCCTAAACTGCCCCCTGGGGGCTCCTGATCACCCCCCCCACACACACACCCTCGGATCCTCCCCAGACCCCCCCCCCCCCCCTGTGTACTGTATACATCTATTCTTCCCTGTAATCAAGCACTGATCACCTGTCAATCACCTGTCAATCACCCATCAATCACCCCCTGTCACTAACACCCATCAGATCAGACCTTAACCTGCCCCTTGCGGGCACCTGATCACCCGCCCGCATCCTCAGATCGCCCGCAGACCACCCTCAGATCACCTCCGAAGTGCATTGTTTACATCTGTTCTTCCCTCTAATCACCCACTGAACACCCATCAATCACCCCGTCACCACCTGTCACTGCTACCCATCAGATCAAGCCCTAATCTGCCCCTTGCGGGCACCCAATCACCCGCCCACACCCTCAGAACGCCCTCAGACCCCAGCCCTGATCACCTCGCCAGTGCATTTCTTGCATCTATTCTCCCCTCTATTCACCCCCTGATCACCTATCAATCACCCCGTCACCCCCTGTCACTGCTACCCATCAGATCAGACCCTAAAGTGCCCCTTGCGGGCACCCAAACACCCGCCCACACCCTCAGATCACCCTCAGACCCCGCCTGAACACCTCTCCAGTGCATTATTTACATCTGTTCTCTCCTCTAATCACCCATCAATCACCCATCAATAACCCCCTGTCACTGCTACCCATCATACCCATCAGTTCAGACCCTCATCTGCCCCTTTGCGGGCACCCAATCACCCGCCCACACCCTTGGATCGCCCTCAGACACCCCCCCCATCACCTCCCCAGTGCATTGCTTGCATCTATTCTCCCCTATAATCACACCTTGAGACACCCATCAATCACCTCCTGTCACCACCTGTCACCCCCTAGCACACCTACCCATCAGATCAGGCCCTAATTTGCCCCTTGTGGGCTCCTGATCACTCGGCCAAACCCTCAGATCCCCCTCAGACCCCCTTCCGATCACCTCCCCAGTGCATTGATTGCATCTATTCTCCCCTCTAATCACCCCCTGAGACACCCATCAATCACCTCCTGTCACCCTCTAGCACTCCTATCCATCAGATCAGGCCCTAATCTGCCCCCTGCGGCCTTCAGATCACCCGGCCAAACCCTCACCCGCCCCACCACAGTGACAGAATTTTTTTTCCTGATAACTGCTGGTCTCTACGACTTAATTGTCGCTGAGACCAACCGTTATGCCACACAATATGCAACCGCCAATCCAAGAAGCTACCATCCCAGCCATTTCGGTGGAAACCACTCCAAGTTTCCGAATGTAACATTTTTTAGGGCCTTCTCCTTAACATGGGTCTAGTCAAAAAGAATGTATTGCGGTCTTATTGGTCTACGCACCCAATACATCACATGCCCATGTTCTCTACTGCCATGTCCAAGTCACGATGTGAGAACATCCTGCGCTTTCTGCACTTCAGTGCCAATACAACCTGTCACCTAAGAGGCCACCCTGCTGATGACCGGTTCCACAAAATTCGGCCCCTCATAGACCACCTGTCATCAAAATTTGCAGATGAACAGGCATTTTGAGGCCCTGAACAGGCATTTTGAGGCATTTGGTTTCCAGACTACTCCTCACGGTTTTGGGCCCCTAAAATGCCAGGGCAGTATAGGAACCCCACCAAGTGACCCCATTTTATAAAGAAGACACCCCAAGGTATTCCGTTAGGTGTATGATGAGTTCATAGAAGATTTTATTTTTTGTCACAAGTTAGTGGAAAATGACACTTTGTGAAAAAAAAAAAAACCAATAAAAATCAATTTCCGATAACTTGTTGTAATGAATAGCGGAGATACGGCCGCAACAGCAAGCGGCATGGCAGCTTTCTCCGCGTCTCAGCCGGCGGTTTCCACCACGCAGTTACACGCTGGTGCTTTGACTAGTCCTTCTATTGCTCATAGACTAAGGGCTACGCGCGCGCGCCATGCGACAGGACCTTTATGCAACTAGAAGGGGAATCAGTTGATCAGGCGATCAGCTGACTCCAGCTATGCTCCGGATTGGCTGAGTGACTGGGGCGGCGCTGTGGAGCGCTCTTAGTATATATAGGACCTGCCTGTCAGTTGCTCCGCGTCTGCTGTTGCATATGCTACGTGTTAGCACTCAGACCTAGTCAGATCCCAAAGTGTGCTACAACCAGCTGGAGCTGGGGATCCACACTTAGCCAGATTCTGTTGATAGCTTAAAGTACTAATTGAATTGTATTATTTGTTATGACCTTCTGCTAGCTAGACTACTCTTCTGTTTACTGATCTTGTACCTTTGCCTATCTGATATAGTTGCCGACTCTGCCTGAAACTCTACTCTGATCTAGCTTTCTGTCTCTGTACCGTATCTGTCCGCTCGTTGCCAAATCTGCTTGTCTGACTCTCCTATCCTCACCATTGAGCCTAGTCACTGGTGAGGGATTCTCTGCCAGTATCACCTGCATCTCTGGTGAATACTAGCTGCAGTACTATCTGAATAACCTGCCACTCAGGTGGTCAGTAGCTGCAGTACAGTCTGAATCACCTGCTTCTCAGGAGATTACTAGCTGCAGTACTATCTGAATCACCTGCTCCTCAGGTGGTCAGTAGCTGCAGTACAGTCTGAATCACCTGCTCCTCAGGAGATTACTAGCAGCAGTACAGTCTGAATCACCTGTTCCTCAGGTGGTCAGTAGCTGCAGTACAGTCTGAATCACCTGCTCCTCAGGTGAATAGTCACTACCGTTATACCCCCTCTACCTGCTCCTCAGGTAATAGTGACTACAGTACAGTCTGAATCACCCATTCCTCGGGTGATCAGTACATTGTTGTAACATAGTTCCACCCGCTCCTCGGGTGAACTATTTCACTACTGTATATTTCTCCAGCTTGCTGGAGTTTGTATTCCTGTGTTACATAGATATATCCTATCTCCCAGCTCCTCTGGGAATAGGGAATATCTCTGTCATTACTGTTGCACCAAACACATACCCTCACATTGGTTGTCCTGGTCCTGGCTATACCAGTATTGTTGGTGATTCTGCAGATCATACATAATCAGGTATAGCGTCTGTATTATTGGTGATACTGCAGATCACCAATAATTAGAGGAATCTGTTCTTGCTGACACCAATCGTTACACTTGTGACAAAAATTAAAATCTTCTATGAGCTCACCATACACCTAACAGAATACCTTGGGGTTTCTTCTTTCTAAAATGGGGTCACTTGTGGGGTTCCTATACTGCCCTAGCATTTTAGGGGCCCTAAAGCGTTAGTAGTCTAGAAACCAAATGCCTCAAAATGACTTGTGAATAGGACGTTGGGCCCCTTAGCGCACCTAAGCTGCAAAAAAGTGTCACACATGTGGTATCGCCGTACTCAGAAGTAGTATAATGTGTTTTGGAGTGTATTTTTACACATACCCACAGTGGCGTAGCTAAGGAGCTATGGGCCCCGGTGCAAGTTTTACATGGGGCCCCCCAAGCATACATACATAACAATAGATATGGCGCACCAAAACCTGCCAAGAATTTCCATAGTGTCAGAGGCACTAGAACAGGATGAGAAACAGTTTGTTAATGATTACAGCTATTTAAAGCATTAATAGAAGTGAATATTACCAGCACAGGACCAACAGAGAGCTAAAATTGTGGTTGAGGTAGGGCCCCTATGGCCCAAGGGCCCCGATGCGGTCGCAACCTCTGCACCCCCTATTGCTACGCCACTGCATACCCATGCTGGGTGGGAGAAATATCTCTGTAAATGACAATTTTTTGATTTTTTTTACACACAATTGTCCATTTACAGAGATATTTCTCCCACCCAGCATGGGTATGTGTAAAAATACACCCCAAAACACATTATACTACTTCTCCTGAGTACGGCGATACCACATGTGTGACACTTTTTTGCAGCCTAGGTGCGCTAAGGGGCCCGACGTCCCATTCACAGGTCATTTTGAGGCATTTGGTTTCTAGACTACTCCTCACGGTTTAGGGCCCCTAAAATGCCAGGGCAGTATAGGAACCCCACAAGTGACCCCATTTTAGAAAGAAGACACCCCAAGGTATTCCGTTAGTTGTATGGTGAGTTCATAGAAGATTTTATTTTTTTGTCACAAGTTAGTGGAAATAGACACTTTGTGAAAAAAACAATAAAAATCAATTTCCGCTAACTTGTGACAAAAAATAAAATCTTCTATGAACCTACCATACTCCTAATGGAATACCTTGGGGTGTCTTCTTTCTAAAATGGGGTCACTTGTCGGGTTCCAATACTGCCCTGGCATTTTAGGGGCCCTAAAGCGTGAGGAGTAGTCTAGAAACCAAATGCTTCAAAATGACCTGTGAACTCCTAAAGGTACTCATTGGACTTTGGGCCTCTTAGCGCACCTAGGCTGCAAAAAAGTGTCACACATGTGGTATCACCTTACTCAGGAGAAGTAGTATAATGTGTTTTGGAGTGTATTTTTACACATACCCATGCTAGGTGGGAAAAATATCTCCATAAATGGACAATTGTGTGTAAAAAAAAATCAAACAACTTTAATTTACAGAAATATTTCTCCCACCCAGCATAGGTATATGTAAAAATACACAACAAAAAAAACATTATACTACTTCTCCTGAGTACGGCGATACCACATGTGTGACACTTTTTTGCAGCCTAGGTGTGCTAAAGGGCCCAACGTCCTATGAGTACCTTTAGGATTTTACAGGCCATTCTGAGACATTTGATTTCAAGACTACTCCTCACGGTTTAGGCCCCCTAAAATGCCAGGGCAGTATAGGAACCCCACAAATGACCCCATTTTAGAAAGAAGACACCCCAAGGTATTCCGTTAGGAGTATGGTGAGCTCATAGAATATTTTATTACTTGTCACAAGTTAGAGTAAAATGACACTTTGTGAAAAAAAACAGTAAAAATCTATTTCCGCTAACGTGTTTTGGGGTGTATTTTTGCACATGCCCATGCTGGGTGGGAGAAATCTCTCTGTAAATGGACAATTGTGTGTAAAAAAAAAAAAACAAATCTCATTTACAGAGATATTTCTCTCACCCAGCATGGGTATGTGTAAAAATACACCCCAAAACACATTATACTACTTCTCCTGAGTACGGCGATACCACATGTGTGACCCCTTTTTGCAGCCTAGGTGCGCTAAGGGGCCCAACGTCCTATGAGCACCTTTAGGCTTTACAGGGGTGCTTACAATTTAGCACCCCCCAAAATGCCAGGACAGTAAACACACCCCACAAATGACCCCATTTTGGAAAGTAGACACCCCAAGGTATTCAGAGAGGGACATGGTGAGTCCGTGGCAGATCTCTTTTTTTTTTTTTTTTTGCTCAAGTAAGCAGGAATGGAAACAGAAATGGAAACTTTTTTTTTTGTTTTATTTTGTTTCAAAGTGTCATTTTCCACTAACTTGTGACAAAAAATAAAATCTTCTATGAACTTACCATGCCTCTTAGTGAATACTTTGGGATGTCTTCTTTCCAAAATAGGGTCATTTGGGGGTATTTATACTATCCTGGAATTTTAGCACCTCATGAAACCTGACAAGTCAGAGATGCTTCAAAATGGGAAAATTCACTTTTGGCACCATAGATTGTAAACGCTATAACTTTTACCCAAACCAATAAATATACACTTATTGGATTTTTTTTAATCAAAGACATGTAGCAGAATAAATTTGGACAAAAATGTATACAGAAATGTTACTTTATTTGAAAAATGTCAGCACAGAAAGTAAAAAAAGAATCATTTTTTTGACAAAATTCATGTATTTTTTGATGAATATAATAAAAACTAAACATCACAGCAGCAATCAAATAGCACCAAAAGAAAGCTGTATTAGTGACAAGAAAAGGAGGGAAAATTAATTTAGATGGTAGGTTGTATGACCGAGCAATAAACCGTTAAAGCTGCAGTAGTCTGAATGGGAAAAAAGCCTCTGGTCCTTAAGGGGTAGAAAGACTGTGGTCCTCAAGTGGTTAAATTGACTCCACTCTTTGGATCTTCAGATAGAAATTACTGTGTACTTTTCTAAGCTTTATTACCACATTGCATGTGGTGTTTTTCTTCTTGAACCATGAATAAGATGTATAATATTGTCAATGATATGTTGTACAAGAAACTCCACAGCGCTAGGCAATACCACGGTATCTGCAGTTTCACCACAGTGCAGATATTCAGACAGTGACCATCACCCAGGAAAAATTCATCAAAAAGTCACTCACTGTCGTTAAAGGGACTCCGAGCTCAGAAAAAAAAGGAAAGTTGTACTCACCAGGGGCTTTTTCCAGCCCAGTGCTGGTCGGGAGGTCCCACGCCGGCGTCCTGGCTCCTCTTCTTCACCCCGCTCCGGAATGGCTGGCAGGCCGCAGCTCAGGCGACACTCTCCCGAGTGTCGGGCTGCTTCTTCCGCATATGACGCGGATTACGTCACACGCCGGCCGCCTCGCGTCATCACGGCGGCCGGCGTGATGACGCGAGGCGGCCGGCGTGTGACGTAATCCGCGTCACATGCGGAAGAAGCAGCCCGACACTCGGGAGAGTGTCGCCCGGGCTGCGGCCTGCCAGCCATTCCGGAGCGGGGTGAAGAAGAGGAGCCAGGACGTCGGCGTGGGACCTCCCGACCAGCACTGGGTATACCAATACACAGTATAAAGATTCTCACGGAAACGATAAGTTTGCCCAGTCTCCAGTTCCGACCGGTTTTGGCTTTCCGCCGTCGTCAGGGAACACTGGAGACTGAGCTGCTGGGCAAATATATAGAGAGTTACCTTATTGAATGATGTGAGAAGCCATTACGAGCGCATTCACCGGGTAACGTAATTCACCGGTAACCTCATGCGCTAATAGGTCAAAAACCATCATGTGTGCAGCGCACGGGAGCCTGGGAAGAGAGTACGTCACCAGGGGTTCCCTCAGTGCGCTGCTATTGGACAAGGCAGGCCAGCGCAATAGCATGACGCCGCACGAATATCCGTAATGACTGTAGCCTCAGTGATTGGCTACAGGCATGGTGCAGCTTGGGAGATGTAGTCCATGACATCTCCAATACATTCACGCCAGGCACTGCTGGAAGAATATACCAATAGCTGCCAAAATGAAGTTTTAAAATACAATTATAACTAAAATGTGTATAAACACTATTAAATATCAATCAACAACAATATATATATACATAAATAAAAAATGTATCACATATTGCACAAGTACCCTTAATAAACCAGAAATACCACTGCCATCTACTGGCCAAAATTAATTACTACATTCAAGAATTATCAATAAAGCAATTGATGTTATAGTCAATGTTTAAACCTCTGGTTTGCATGGTTTTAAGGGTAAAGATCCATTTCGTTTCAAGTTTGTATAGGTCTCTGTCCTTATTTGACCCCCTCCAGTCTTGTTTTACTTGGTCTATTATACAAAACCTCAGACCGGAGGGATCTTTATTATGAGCAATTTTAAAATGATTAGGGACAGAGTGATCAATTTCGGCTTTCTTGATGTTATATACATGTTCATAGAGTCTTCTTTTAAATTCTCTCTCAGTCTTTCCCACATACTGGAGGCCACAAGGGCACTCCAATAAATATACGATATATGTACTATTACAGTTCAAAAAACGTCTAATTTTAAAAGTTTCCCCAGTAAAAGTGCTAGTGAATTCAGTAACTTTTCTTGGTTGATTGATACACGCACGACACCCAAAACATTTCTTGCATTTAAAAAAACCATCCAACTCTAAAAAAGTGGGGTTGCTTACAGGTTGTTTATATAAGGTACTGCTGGTAATCCGATTTTGCACATTTGGTGCTCTCCTAAAAATTACTTGAGGTTTATCACTTATTAACCCAGTAAGATCCTTATCTAATTTCAGAATGGGCCAATGCTTTTCAATCAATTTCATTATATCTCTGTATTGCACATTGAAGTCAGTGACAAAGGCACATGCAAAGGTGTTCTCTGCTTTGTTCTTTTCTTGGTCCTGTCCTTTAAACAAATCCGCTCTATTTCTAGTACCAATTTCGTCACGTAGCTGTACCAATTGTTCATATTCATAGCCTTTGTCAACAAACCTCTCAATCAGTACATCTGACTGCCTCAAAAAATCATCTGAATGGGTACAGTTCCTAAAAACTCTCAAAAATTGTCCTGATGGAATTGCTTTAAGCCAACTGGGATGGTGGCAGCTCCCTAGCGGAATATAGCTGTTCCGGTCCGTAGGTTTGAAAAATGTAGATGTACTACATTTGTTTACCTCATTGATAATGACTAAATCTAAAAAGTTCACTTTCTCCATGCTGTATTCACAATTAAAAACAAGATTGTCGTTATTAAAATTAATAAATGTAATAAAATCCTTTAGGGATGCCTCATTCCCTTTCCAGACGAAAAATATGTCATCTATAAATCTTTTCCATATAATTAAATTGTCATGTTGCTTATTATATATAAAACTATCCTCCCATTTCGCCATAAATAAATTTGCCAGGCTCGGAGCATACCTTGCTCCCATTGCTACTCCTTTAGTTTGTTTATAAAAAATACCGTTAAAAGAGAAATAGTTGTGGCTCATTGCAAAGTCAAGTGCTTCTATCAAAAAGTCCACCATATTGGTATCCATACCTGCAGTATTCCTCAAATAAAATTCTACCGCTCTCAGGCCTGCCTGCTGTTCAATCACTGTATATAAGGAAGAGACATCTGCTGTTACTAGAAAATATGGTGTTGAAAATTCAAGAGTATTTAAAATCTCAATCAAATGTTTAGAGTCTTTGAGATAAGAGGGCACTTGCACAACTAAAGGTTGCAAAAAGACATCTAAATAGTGTCCCAAGCGAGAGGTGATAGAATTAATTCCACTGACAATGGGCCTACCAGGGGGATCTGTAGCATTTTTGTGTATTTTTGGTAAACAATACAGTACAGGAGTTCGTATAAACGAAGGTACCAAATACTTGCTTTCTTTGTCCATAACTAGACCCCCCTGTACCCCTCTTTTTACCAATTCTTTAAGTTCCTGGTAGTACTTTACTCCAGGATCTTGCCTCATAACCTGGTATGTTGATCTATCTTTCAATAATTCGTTGACCATATTGATGTATTTAGATGTGTCCATAACCACCACCCCCCCACCCTTGTCCGCAGGTTTAATGGTCACTAGTTTTTCATTGGCCAAATTCTTTAATGCTGTATCAAGATTCCGTTCACTCCACGCTTTTTTGTTTGGCAGTTTTTCTATGTCTCGAATAATCAGAGACTTGAATGTTTCCACTGAATGATTGCTAGAGAGTTGTGGATTGAATGTTGATTTATTTTTAAGACCACTCTTCAAATATTGGCCATTCAGACTAGTGTCCACAGTAGAAGTGGTTGGTGCTGGATTAGTAGAGAAAAATTTCTTTATACTTAATTTCCTCGCAAATTTATGGGCATCAACAAACATCTGGAATTTATTCAGTGCTTTTGGGGGTGCATATTTAAGTCCTCTATCCAATAATTTTAATTCAGAATCGGTCAAACTTTTACTACTCAGATTGAATATACCACCCCCTAATTCCCTTTTGGTTTTTTGTTGCTGATTTCTCCGTTGGAGTTTGCGCCCACCCCTACTCCCTCTAGTTCTTCCTCTAGTGACCTTTTTCTCCTTCCCCTCTGAGGCATGGCTTCTTCTAAAAAATGGTTATTAGGGTCTTTGTTAATTACAGGACTGCCTACTTGCAAAGTTTCTAATGCTGTAAACCTATTATAAACTGGAGGATAGTACTTGGGGGCTGGGGCGGTAGGATTATACCTCGGTCTAGGTTTCCAATAGGGACGAGGTGGTGGACGATTGTAAGGGACATCTCTGTGTGGTCTCCTTGGTAATATAGGTGGAGGCCCAGGTTTGTAAAAAGGTTTTGGGGGTCTATAAGGGCCCTGTGGTGGTCTCTTAAGGGGATAGTTTTGATATGGTGTATGATAAATGAATCTTTTCACCATCGGGTTATGCGGGGTTCTGGGACCTACCGGATCGTAACGGGGTGGCGGGGCATTTGGTTTGGGCACATTCCTAGGAATACTGGGTGCTACTGGAGTAGATTTAATTTGCCACTGATAGGCCTTATTTGTATTATAGTCATTAAAATCCCGAGCATATTTCCTTTGTTTTTTAACTCTCAACTCCTCGTCAACTTTTTTTAAATGTGATTGGAGGTCACCAGAGGTCCTCTTATAATCCTCCAATTCGCGGAATGGATCCAATTTATCTTTTATATCATCTATGGTTTTATTAAAGTCTTGCATCCTTAGTCTTTTTGCTTTTAATAGCATATTAATTAGGCCCTTCCCACATTCATCAAAAAATTTCTGCCATTCCTCTTTAGGAACGTGTTTTAGCTCTTGTTCATTGGGAGCAAATTCCCATCTTAGTCTCCTAGGGACGTAGCCATCTTTGTTTTGTTTTTCTAATGAGATAATCTCCCACCAGAGAGCCAGTTTCTTCTCTGACACAAATCCCAGATGTTTAAACTGGGATTCCAGATTATTATCATCCGGTTCACTAGCTTGATCAAACACTTTATCAATATCAATAGATCTGTTCTCCAAAAATTCAAACACATCAATCATTTTGCAAGGAACGCTGCTCCATATATATAGATGGAAAAAATATAGTCACGTTTTTTAGGATGAAATACAGGCGCTGCTCCAAATAAAAGTATCTTTCACCAGCTGCTCAGGAGGAAACCACATCCACAATAGGTGTCACAAAGCTGTACAAGAAACTCCACAGCGCTAGGCAATACCACGGTATCTGCAGTTTCACCACAGTGCAGATATTCAGACAGTGACCATCACCCAGGAAAAATTCATCAAAAAGTCACTCACTGTCGTTAAAACATCACAATTTAATAAAATTCAACAGTAGTAGCACATATACAATGGCTTACTTTAAGGGTCCTTTTAACAGGGACCCTCGGTAAAAACAAGCATATAGTGTATACCAATACACAGTATAAAGATTCTCACGGAAACGATAAGTTTGCCCAGTCTCCAGTTCCGACCGGTTTCGGCTTTCCGCCGTCGTCAGGGAACACTGGAGACTGAGCTGCTGGGCAAATATATAGAGAGTTACCTTATTGAATGATGTGAGAAGCCATCACGAGCGCATTCACCGGGTAACGTAATTCACCGGTAACCTCATGCGCTAATAGGTCAAAAACCATCACGTGTGCAGCGCACGGGAGCCTGGGAAGAGAGTACGTCACCAGGGGTTCCCTCAGTGCACTGCTATTGGACAAGGCAGGCCAGCGCAATAGCATGACGCCGCACGAATATCCGTAATGACTGTAGCCTCAGTGATTGGCTACAGGCATGGTGCAGCTTGGGAGATGTAGTCCATGACATCTCCAATACATTCACGCCAGGCACTGCTGGAAGAATATACCAATAGCTGCCAAAATGAAGTTTTAAAATACAATTATAACTAAAATGTGTATAAACACTATTAAATATCAATCAACAACAATATATATATATACATAAATAAAAAATGTATCACATATTGCACAAGTACCCTTAATAAACCAGAAATACCACTGCCATCTACTGGCCAAAATTAATTACTACATTCAAGAATTATCAATAAAGCAATTGATGTTATAGTCAATGTTTAAACCTCTGGGTTGCATGGTTTTAAGGGTAAAGATCCATTTCGTTTCAAGTTTGTATAGGTCTCTGTCCTTATTTGACCCCCTCCAGTCTTGTTTTACTTGGTCTATTATACAAAACCTCAGACCGGAGGGATCTTTATTATGAGCAATTTTAAAATGATTAGGGACAGAGTGATCAATTTCGGCTTTCTTGATGTTATATACATGTTCATAGAGTCTTCTTTTAAATTCTCTCTCAGTCTTTCCCACATACTGGAGGCCACAAGGGCACTCCAATAAATATACGATATATGTACTATTACAGTTCAAAAAACGTCTAATTTTAAAAGTTTCCCCAGTAAAAGTGCTAGTGAATTAAGTAACTTTTCTTGGTTGAATGATACACGCACGACACCCAAAACATTTCTTGCATTTAAAAAAACCATCCAACTCTAAAAAAGTGGGGTTGCTTACAGGTTGTTTATATAAGGTACTGCTGGTAATCCGATTTTGCACATTTGGTGCTCTCCTAAAAATTACTTGAGGTTTATCACTTATTAACCCAGTAAGATCCTTATCTAATTTCAGAATGGGCCAATGCTTTTCAATCAATTTCATTATATCTCTGTATTGCACATTGAAGTCAGTGACAAAGGCACATGCAAAGGTGTTCTCTGCTTTGTTCTTTTCTTGGTCCTGTCCTTTAAACAAATCCGCTCTATTTCTAGTACCAATTTCGTCACGTAGCTGTACCAATTGTTCATATTCATAGCCTTTGTCAACAAACCTCTCAATCAGTACATCTGACTGCCTCAAAAAATCATCTGAATGGGTACAGTTCCTAAAAACTCTCAAAAATTGTCCTGATGGAATTGCTTTAAGCCAACTGGGATGGTGGCAGCTCCCTAGCGGAATATAGCTGTTCCGGTCCGTAGGTTTGAAAAATGTAGATGTACTACATTTGTTTACCTCATTGATAATGACTAAATCTAAAAAGTTCACTTTCTCCATGCTGTATTCACAATTAAAAACAAGATTGTCGTTATTAAAATTAATAAATGTAATAAAATCCTTTAGGGATGCCTCATTCCCTTTCCAGACGAAAAATATGTCATCTATAAATCTTTTCCATATAATTAAATTGTCATGTTGCTTATTATATATAAAACTATCCTCCCATTTCGCCATAAATAAATTTGCCAGGCTCGGAGCATACCTTGCTCCCATTGCTACTCCTTTAGTTTGTTTATAAAAAATACCGTTAAAAGAGAAATAGTTGTGGCTCATTGCAAAGTCAAGTGCTTCTATCAAAAAGTCCACCATATTGGTATCCATACCTGCAGTATTCCTCAAATAAAATTCTACCGCTCTCAGGCCTGCCTGCTGTTCAATCACTGTATATAAGGAAGAGACATCTGCTGTTACTAGAAAATATGGTGTTGAAAATTCAAGAGTATTTAAAATCTCCGGTCTGAGGTTTTGTATAATAGACCAAGTAAAACAAGACTGGAGGGGGTCAAATAAGGACAGAGACCTATACAAACTTGAAACGAAATGGATCTTTACCCTTAAAACCATGCAACCCAGAGGTTTAAACATTGACTATAACATCAATTGCTTTATTGATAATTCTTGAATGTAGTAATTAATTTTGGCCAGTAGATGGCAGTGGTATTTCTGGTTTATTAAGGGCACTTGTGCAATATGTGATACATTTTTTATTTATGTATATATATATATTGTTGTTGATTGATATTTAATAGTGTTTATACACATTTTAGTTATAATTGTATTTTAAAACTTCATTTTGGCAGCTATTGGTATATTCTTCCAGCAGTGCCTGGCGTGAATGTATTGGAGATGTCATGGACTACATCTCCCAAGCTGCACCATGCCTGTAGCCAATCACTGAGGCTACAGTCATTACGGATATTCGTGCGGCGTCATGCTATTGCGCTGGCCTGCCTTGTCCAATAGCAGCGCACTGAGGGAACCCCTGGTGACGTACTCTCTTCCCAGGCTCCCGTGCGCTGCACACGTGATGGTTTTTGACCTATTAGCGCATGAGGTTACCGGTGAATTACGTTACCCGGTGAATGCGCTCGTAATGGCTTCTCACATCATTCAATAAGGTAACTCTCTATATATTTGCCCAGCAGCTCAGTCTCCAGTGTTCCCTGACGACGGCGGAAAGCCGAAACCGGTCGGAACTGGAGACTGGGCAAACTTATCGTTTCCGTGAGAATCTTTATACTGTGTATTGGTATACACTATATGCTTGTTTTTACCGAGGGTCCCTGTTAAAAGGACCCTTAAAGTAAGCCATTGTATATGTGCTACTACTGTTGAATTTTATTAAATTGTGATGTTTTAACGACAGTGAGTGACTTTTTGATGAATTTTTCCTGGGTGATGGTCACTTTCTGAATATCTGCACTGTGGTGAAACTGCAGATACCGTGGTATTGCCTAGCGCTGTGGAGTTTCTTGTACAGCTTTGTGACACCTATTGTGGATGTGGTTTCCTCCTGAGCAGCTGGTGAAAGATACTTTTATTTGGAGCAGCGCCTGTATTTCATCCTAAAAAACGTGACTATATTGTCAATGATATGCTATAATATTGTCAATGATATGCTTTAGCTAATTTGCTGATTATATTTAATAAAAACAAATGTTCAAGAAAAAAAAAAAAAAAACAACTGTCAGGAAAGATGTACAGAACATGGAATGCAGCAGAGACTCAGGGTCCCATTCAATTACCAAACTCGCCATCGCTAAGTGCTGGCGAGTTCTTAAATTAGGCGTTAGCAAGGTCGCCTAATGCAATTGCATTTAACAGCCCCAAGGGCGGAAAAAAACTCGCTTGGGCGATATAATCGCCCAGCAAGTTCCTTTTCCCCCTATGCAATTGCATTTTGCACCCCCCGGGAAGCGATGCTTCCTGCCAAACATAGGTGTTAACTTTTTCCCCTGCTCTGAGCAGGCGAAAAGACCTATCGCTGCTGTCAGCGGGGTGCTTTTGGCATCTGGGAGCCTCCTTTACTAAGGAAACTACAGATGCCAGTGATTTAAAGAGACACTGAAGCGAAAAAAAAATGATGATATTATGATTTGTATGTGTAGCACAGCTAAAAAATAAAACATTAAGATCAGATACATCAGTGTAATTGTTTCCAGTACAGGAAGGGTTGAGAAACTCCAGTTGTTATCTCTATGCAAACAAGCCATTAAGCTCGCCGACTAAGTTAGTCGTGGAGAGGGCTGTTATCTGACTTTTATTATCTCAACTGTTCCTGGACTATTTACTTTTCCTCTGCTAGAGGAGAGGTCATTACTTCACAGACTGCTCTGAAAGACTCAATTTGAATGCTGAGTGTTGTGTAATCTGCACATATTAGAGAATGATGCAATGTTAGAAAAAACACTATATACCTGAAAATAAAAGTATGAGAATATTTTCTTTGCTGCTAATCTTCTAGTAATTATTCATAGTACACAACCAATTCACTATATCATATATTTTTTTTCGCTTCAGTGTCTCTTTAACCCATTCGCGTTCCGTCGTTTTCACTTGAGCAATGTTCACCTCCCATTGATTAGCCTATAACTTTATCACTACTTATCACAATGAACTGATCTATATCTTGTTTTTTCCGCCACCAATTAGGCTTTCTTTAGGGGGTACATTTTGCTAAGAGCCACTTTACTGTAAATGCATTTTAACAGGAAGAATAAGAAAAAAACGGAAAAAATCATTATTTCTCAGTTTTCAGCCATTATAGTTTTAAAATAATACATGCCTCCATAATTAAAACTCACGTTTTGTATTTGCCCATATGTCCCGGTTATTACACCGTTAAAATTATGTCCCTATCACAATGTATGGCGACAATATTTTATTTGGAAATAAAGGTGTAACGATTGTGGAACTTTCTCCGTGATCAGCGCACAACGCGTGCACTGACACGGCGGAAATCCTCCACAAGCGTGTAATTGCAGGCACCCAGCAAAAGGTGCTACGCACCTGTAGAGGGAAATTCCTGTCGGCAGATGGCGCTGGGGAGTGCAGAGGAACCAATCCTCTATACCTCCACAAATGCCAGACAGGAATTGTACGAAGCGCAGAACGCAATCGCAAGAGAGGCGATTGCGAATGAGAACGAGCAAAGGGACAGGTTGTATGTGTGTGCGCCAATCCAGTCGCCACCCCGCGACCGCACACACACAACAGCAGATATGAAATAGGAACGCGATCGCGAGAGGTGCGATCGCCAGATGAGACACAAGGCAGATCAGGACAGAATACGAGGTTAGCAAAGGCACAGCAAATAATACAATGAGGAGATACGGAAAATAACAAACTCTAGCTAACCGCGAACACCGCACTCATTCGCAACAGTGCACGCGGTTATGCGCGGTCTCCACGTGATAAGCACAATAGAGACAAGCACGCCTAACTAACCATTAACAGACAAACATGAAA
The DNA here is from genome assembly GCF_040937935.1 of Hyperolius riggenbachi. Taxonomy (NCBI): domain Eukaryota; kingdom Metazoa; phylum Chordata; class Amphibia; order Anura; family Hyperoliidae; genus Hyperolius; species Hyperolius riggenbachi. The sequence continues at coordinate 141,085,881 of NC_090652.1, read as the reverse complement.
CAGAGGACGCGAGCGCTTGCTTAACGGTTACCTCACCGAGCCTCCAGCAAGCGTAGCAGACAAGACAGACACACGAAAACAGGGACAAGCGAGGGATAGGATCCACAGCACTAGCGAAAAGTGGCTAGCGCGATCTAGGTACAGAGTAGCAGAACAGAAGGATCCCCAGCGCCAGCGAAAAGTGGCCAGCGCGATCCCAGAAGACAGAACAGAAGGATCCCCAGCGCTAGCGAAAAGTAGCTAGCGCGATCCCAGGAGACAGAACTGAAGGATCCCCAGCGCTAGCGAAAAGTAGCTAGCGCGATCCCAGGAGACAGAACAGAAGGATCCCCAGCGCTAGCAAAAAGTGGCCAGCGCGATCCCAGAAGACAGAACAGAAGGATCCCCAGCGCTAGCGAAAAGTAGCTAGCGCGATCCCAGGAGACAGAACAGAAGGATCCCCAGCGCTAGCGAAAAGTAGCTAGCGCGATCCCAGGAGATAGAACAGAAGGATCCCCAGCGCTAGCGAAAAGTAGCTAGCGCGATCCCAGGAGACAGAACAGAAGAGATAGCTGGTAGCAACCGCTGCACCAGCTATACTCCAAGAACAGAGATCAGAACCATTTCCTGTCGACCACCGTTGGGACTGGACAATGGCAACAGGCAAGACAAGACAGAACAGGCAATACAGATAATACAATCCTAACTGCACTAGGGAAATCTGCCTAGCGCAGATTCAGGAATTACTCTAAGCTGAGTTCAAACAGAGAGCAAGGCTGACTTCCCACCAGGAGTGTTACATAGGACGAAATCCTTATGAACAGCGAAGCATTGTGGGAAAGACATAGTACCATGGGCGTCCGCAGAAAATTTTCCAGGGGGGGGGCAAAAAGGAGGGGCGGCAAGCTGTGCGGCGCGCGTAGCGCGCCGCGCCAAAAATGGGTGTGGCCAAGGACCAGAATGCGGGTGTGGTCACGGGTGGAGCCAAATTTACATGAATTAAGCAATGGTGGGACATTAGACTAGGACAGTGGTGGCGGCGAACCTTTTGGAGGCCGAGTGTCCAAACTGCAACCCAAAAGTCACTTATCTATCGCAAAGTACCAACATGGCAATTTAAACTAAATACAAACGTTTTAACTCGTACATGAACATTATGGAAAATCCAAGTTGAAAATAAGTTGTGAAGATAAACAATTTCATCCATCCTACTCCTGAAAAATGTATTCATCTTTTTAGAACGTCCCAGTTTTCATTTTCTGTTTTTAAAAAAACTAAAAAAGTAGGTTTAATGCTATCATGATGATGATTCAGCTTTTTCCATAGTCTCGCAGTCAGCAATCATGTGACCCTCAACAACACAAATTCAGCAATCATGAGGCCCCCATCAAGACAAATTCAGCAATCATGAGGCCCCCAACAAGACAAATTCAGCAATCATGAGGCCTCCAACAAATCATGAGGCCCCCAACAAGACAAATTCAGCAATCATGAGGCTCCCAACAAACCGTGAGGCCCCCAACAAGACAAATTCAGCAGTCATGAGGCACATAAATAGACAGCATTTCACAATATAGACAGAATGCCCCTTAATATGGTAGACACCTCTCACCTGGCTTCTGAATTTTCCTCTACTGGCGGTGATGCTGGGCTGGCCTGGCTGGCGGTGATGCTGGGCTGGCCTGGCTGGCAGTGATGCTGTGGCCTTTTTGGCAGTGATTCTGGGCTGGTTGACTGGTGGTGATGCTGGGCTGGCTGGCCTGGATAGTTAAGGTAGCGCCAGGAGCCCTCCAGTGTGGGTAGTGACAGGAGCCCCCCGAGTTCAGGTAGTGACAGAGACCCACAGTCTAGGTAGTGACAGGAGCCCCCCAGTTCAGGTAGTGACAGGAGCCCCCCAGTTCATGTAGTGACAGAGACCCACAGTTTAGGTAGTGAAAGGAGCCCCCCAGTTCAGGTAGTGACAGAGACCCACAGCTTAGGTAGTGACAGGGACCCCCAGTTCAGGTAGTGACAGGGACCCCCAGTTCAGTTCAGGTAGTGACAGGGACCCCCAGTTCAGGTACTGAAATGGACCCCCAGTTCAGGTAATGACAGGGACCTTCAGTTCAGGTAGTGACAGGGACCCCCAGTTCAGTTCAGGTAGTGACAGGGACCCCCCAGTTCAGTTCAGGTAAAGACAGGGACCCCCAGTTCAGTTCTGGTAGTGACAGGGACCCCCAGTTCAGGTAGTGACAGGGACCCCCAGTTCAGTTCAGGTAATGACAGGGACCCCCAGTTCAGGTAGTGAAATGGACCCCCAGTTCAGGTAGTGATATGGACCCCCAGTTCAGGTAGTGACAGGGACCCCCAGTTCAGGTAGTGACAGGGACCCCCAGTTCAGGTAGTGACAGGGACCCCCAGTTCAGTTCAGGTAGTGACAGGGACCCCCAGTTCAGTTCAGGTAGTGACAGGGACCCCCCAGTTCAGTTCAGGTAATGACAGGGACCCCCAATTCAGTTCAGGTAGTGACAGGGACCCCCAGTTCAGGTAGTGACAGGGACCCCCAGTTCAGTTCAGGTAATGACAGGGACCCCCAGTTCAGGTAGTGAAATGGACCCCCAGTTCAGGTAGTGAAATGGACCCCCAGTTCAGGTAGTGACAGGGACCCCCAGTTCAGGTAGTGACAGGGACCCCCAGTTCAGGTAGTGAAAGGGACCCCCAGTTCAGTTCAGGTAATGACCGGGGACCCCCAGTTCAGTTCAGGTAGTGAAAGGGACCCCCAGTTCAGGTAGTGACAGGGACCCCCAGTTCAGGTAGTGAAATGGACCCCCAGTTCAGGTAGTGACAGGGACCCCCAGTTCAGGTAGTGACAGGGACCCCCAGTTCAGTTCAGGTAATGACCGGGGACCCCCAGTTCAGTTCAGGTAGTGAAAGGGACCCCCAGTTCAGGTAGTGACAGGGACCCCCAGTTCAGGTAGTGAAATGGACCCCCAGTTCAGGTAGTGACAGGGACCCCCAGTTCAGGTAGTGAAAGGGACCCCCACGAACACTACAGAACCCCCTGTGCTGTCCCCTAATGTAAAGTGTGCACCCAGGTGCCCTGTGCGTGTACGTTACCTGTCTGTGTCCACCAATGTCTCAGCACTGCTTCACATACACACACCCTGGGTGGCTACTGCCATATACGTGGGTGCATGTTGATGTATACGCATACCCCGGCAACTACGTAGAGCATATGTATGTGAGGCAGTGCAGAGACGGACACTGACAGGTAACATACACTGCACAGGGAACCCGGGGACACACTTTACATTATGGGGTCAGTGCAGGGGTGGATGTGGGGTCACAAGGCTGATTCTCGACAGAGTTCATGCTGAAATCAATCGAGAATCAGCTTGTGGTGTATGGGCAGCTGACAGATCTCTCTCTGATCAGATTAGTCAGAGAGAGATCTGTCTCTTAGTGGATCTGCCCACAATCGTTAGATCTATGGGCACCCTGGTCCCTGAGCAAAGTCCTAGATAATTGTTCTAACTTAGTGTGCCCTTGTTTATTTCCCCACCCTTCCCCCCACACTGTCAGCATGTATGTATTTATTGCTGCTCTTTCTCCCCAGCAGGTGGTCAGTCTCTGTTTTTATCAGGAGTGACAATCTCCTGATCTCCTGGCAGCAGCGCTGATTAGAGCAGGGGATGTGTGAGTCTCCTGACAGGCAGCTATGCACTGTGAGCCGCTCAGAGCTGTGTATATCAGCATCCTACTGTTCATATGCTACATGCCGATATACACAGCTCTGGGCTCACACAGGGAACAGCTGCCTGTCAGGAGACTTGTCCTCTCTCTCCTCTACACTGATTCCAGTCTCCCACCCCCCGCAGCTCGCCCTCACCTCTGCCATGTTATCACATTCAGGGGGATGCATTGTAGCAGCACTCGAGACCTCGAACGTCTGGCTGGTGGGGGCGGGGCAAAGGCGGGCCAGTGGCAGATCCACAAGCTCTGTGGATAGGATACTATGCTATAAGGAAGGGGCGGAGAGGTGGGGAAGAGCTGTGTCTCTATTGGCCAGGGGGCGGAAGGAGACTGTAGTAAGAGCGCTGTGGGGAGAATGAATGAACGATCGGGAACTTTAGTAAATGTTAGTAGTGGACGGCCAGGGGGGGGCAGCTGGCGGCCAGGGAGAGGCAACTGCCCTATTTTGCCATATGTAGGGACGCCCATGCATAGTACTTATAGTACACGCCTCCAATGAATGTGGCCAGGCAATTTGCATGGCAACGTATGCAAATTGCTCTGCAAGCACAAGCTGCAAAACTGACAGAAGCTCTTCTTTCCAGAGTCCTGCAGCATGCAAATCAAAACAATGGTCGAAAAGCTGCCTGCCTGCACAGGCAGCTGAGCAAATCATCACAAAAGGTGCATTTTTTCCGTTTTGCATCTATTACTATTTACAAGTTTAAAATAAAAAAAAATAGAAATATTTCATCTTTACATTGATATTTAAAAAGTTTAGACCCTTAGGTAAATATATACATTTTTTTTTTTATTGTAATGTTTTTTTTTTATATATTAAACATTTTGTGTGGGTATTTTTGGGAGGGTGGGATGGAAACTATAGGTTTTTAATGTAAATGTGTGTTGATTTTTATATTTTTTTTATTTTAGTTGTAGTTTTACTTTTTGGCCACAAAATGGCGGCCATAAGTTTGTTTACATGACGTCACTCTAAGCGTAACACACGCTTAGAGTGACGCATGGGGGAGGCGACAGCCAGAAAAAGCACAGCTTCCAAGAGAAGCGGGGGAGAGCAATCAGTGATCGGGCACCGTAGCCCGATTCACTGATTGCCTGGCTAACGAACCGCGGGCCGGGAGCGCGCGTGCACGCGCCCGATCGGCCGCGGGAGCGCGCGGTAGCGCGCATGGTTCCTGGACGTAGTTTCTACGTCCAGGAACCAAAATAGGTTAAATAGGTAAAGGAGTCAGTTTTGACTCCTTACCTATTTAAAATGTAACAAAAAAACATACCTCCATCGTTCCGTCTCGCCGCATGTCCCACGCCGCTTCTCCGCTCATCTCTGTGACTGTCAGTGTTCTTGGAGCCCAGCAAAGCATCTTTTTTTTTTTTTTGAAAATTCTGTTTATTTGAATTTTGATAAACAAAAAATACTTTATACAAACATTGCCGAGGGCCTCACAAGGGTATCCTCAACAAAAAGAATATACCAACAAAACACATAACATTTTACACATGTCATACTACCATTAGGAGCGGCGAACAACCGCATCCTCATCTCCCCCCCCCCCCACCCACCTCCCATCCCCTCCCGGTCCCACAAACCACACAAGTTTATAGTTTACTCTGCAGGTACATTGTTCATTAAATAATATCAGAATGATTAACATTATACTTCAACCCTTTTCAGAGAAATATGGCTGTTTTGGTTTTCCTCCTTTGCTGAGGAGGATTTTATCAGTTTGTGACTCTTTAGGTTATTTAATTCGTATCTTTACTACTAGTCCAGGCAGAGCCGGGACAAGGTCCTCCAGCACCCAAGGCTGAGACACCAAAGTGCGCCCCTCCATCCCTGCCACCCGAGCCATCAAACAATGATTGCTATTAGACTAAGAGGCGCCACAGGGCCTGCAACCTCCCCAACACCTTAATATCTAGTTATCTGGCTTGCAGTCACTGCCATGTATCCCCTTTTCTTATTTCTTTCTGCTTCAAACACAATTAGGAATGACAGCTGAAGGAATTCTGCGCCCCCTCCTACACTGCGCCCTGAGGCTGGAGCCTCTCCAGCCTATTCCTCAGCCCGGCCCTGAGTCCAGGTTTTCCATACTTTTTCTAATTTTTGAGGGCATCCTCTAGCTAAGTACGCTGCTTTGTACAGTTGAAGGGAGTCGTTTATTAGTTTTTTCCAGTATTGTAGTGTTGGTGGAGCTTCCTTTTTTTATTGGTTTACGATAGTAATAGAGTAAAGGTGGCCATACACTATTCGATTTGCCATCAGATTCGACCAACAGATAGATCCCTCTCTGATCGAATCTGATCAGAGAGGGATCGTATGGCTACCTTTACAGCAAACAGATTGTGAACCGATTTTAGCCTGAAACCGTTCACAATCTGTTGTGGTGGTGCTGCTGCTGCTGCCCCCGCCCGCATACATTACCTGCTCCGCCGGCGCGACTCCAGTCCCCCGGTCACCGCTGCTCTGTCTGCACTCTGGTCTCCAGGTCCGGCATGCCTCACTTCTTCTAGCCCGGCAGGAAGTTTAAACAGTAGAGGGCGCTCTACTGTTTAAACTTCCTGCCGGGCTAGAAGAAGTGAGGCATGCCGGACCTGGAGACCAGAGCGCAGACAGAGCAGCGGTGACCGGGAGACTGAAGTCGCGCCGGCGGAGCAGGTAATGTATGCAGGCTCTATTGCGTCGGTCGTCTGGCACTCGAACGCTGCTAGCGACGCGCTCCCTACCCGCGGGCGATCGACGGTAATTTTCCGCACAGAGCGATCGACGGGATCGGACGAAATAGATCGAAATTCGGCGTGTAGCGTGAACGATTGGCAGAAGATTTGATCCCAGTGATCGAATCTGCTGTCGAAACGGCGGCAAATCGGGCCAGTGTATGGCCAGCTTTAGAGACCTAAGAGTGTTCTCTCGGCCCGTGTATTAGCTAGCTTTGTAGTGTCTCCCAGCAAAGAATAATATGGGACACGGGGTATTTTTTTTTGTTATCTTGTTAATGCATGTACATATGTCTTTCCAGAGGGGTACCACCCTGGGGCATGTCCACATAATATGATCGAAATCTGCATCTACTGCCCCGCATCTCCAGCACATCACTGGGTTTTTCAGGTCACATTTAGACAGCCTGGCAGAGGTTTGATATGCCCTATGTAGTATTTTAAACTGTATCAATTTGTCCCTAGATGCAATAAGGTACCCAAATGGTTTGATCCATGCATCCTCCCATTATTCATCATCTAGATTTGGCATGGTGGTGAGCCATGGCTGTTTAAACACAGTCACATGGGGTTCAGTTAATAAAAGAATATTCTGGTATATTACAGATAGGGCTTTTTTAAGTGTTTCATTAAGTAGTATGTCTTCCAGTTCAGTAGTGCCAAGGCGGACCGGCACTTTAGCAAATTGTGAGTCAAAAGCATGCCACCGGCAAAGCATCTTTGAGTCTCCTGCCAGGGCTCCCCATACGTCCACTAGGTGGCCCAATGAGAATCATCCTGATTCTACTTGGACCAATGAGAATCAGGATGATTCTCATTGGGCCACCTAGTGGAGGAATGGGGAGCCCCGGCGGGAGACTCAAAGATGCTTTGCCGGGCTGCAAGAACACTGACAGTCACAGAGATGAGCGGAGGAGTGGCGTGGGACATGCGGCGAGACGGAACGATGCAGGTACGTATCTTCTGAAGGTCCCGACGAGCGTCAGGAGGCGACGGGCGGTGGGTAAGAGCCTTGCGACGATGCGCTGGCTCTTGCGACGATGCGCACACATCTTTCTGGGAGCAAGGCAGCAGTGTTGTGGTGCTGAAGAACAGCTCCACGGCACAAATGCTTCGCTCCACATCGCTGGCCACACAGGAGCATCGCTCAGCGAATACCTAGTATTCGCCTGAGTTATGCTCCTTTACGCAAGGACATCGCACAGGTGAAACTGGCAATTGAATTTGCCGGTAAATCCTGAGCGATGTGAGGAGATAAGAAGCTCGCATGTTTTCAGCTTCTTATCTCCTCAAATTGCATATGGCCCTCAATGACAAGCGACATGGGGCCACTTTTTTACCTGAGTTTTCTCCTAGGTGATATTTTTAAACTTGTCAATAAAATGCCTTTTAACCACTTAAGGACTGCAGTCATAAAACCCCTTAAGGACCAGAGCCTTTTTTTCCATTCAGACCACTGCAGCTTTAACGGTTTATTGCTCGGTCATACAACCTACCACCTAAATGAGTTTTACCTCCTTTTCTTGTCACTAATACAGCTTTCTTTTGGTGCTATTTGATTGCTGCTGCGATTTTTAGTTTTTATTATATTCATCAAAAAAGACATGAATTTTGTCAAAAAAAATATTTTTTTTTTACTTTCTGTGCTGACATTTTTCAAATAAAGTAACATTTCTGTATACATTTTTATCCAAATTTATTCTGCTACATGTCTTTGATTAAAAAAAATCCAATAAGTGTATATTTATTGGTTTGTGTAAAAGTTATAGCGTTTACAAACTATGGTGCCAAAAGTGAATTTTCCCATTTTGAAGCATCTCTGACTTGTCAGGTTTCATGAGGTTTCAATGACTTTTTTAACTTTCACATTTGACAAAAAATAAAATCTTCTATGAACTCACCATACTCCTAACAGAATACCTTGGGGTGTCTTCTTTCTAAAATGGGGTCATTTGTGGGGATCCTATACTGCCCTGGCATTTTAGGGGCCCTAAACCGTGAGGAGTAGTCTTGAAACCAAATGTCGCAAAATGACCTGTGAAATCCTAAAGGTTAGGCAGTTAGGCTGCAAAAAAGTGCCACACATGTGGTACCACTGTACTCAGGAGAGGTAGTATAATGTGTTTTGTGGTGTATTTTTACACATACCCATGCTGGGTGGGAGAAATATCTCTGTAAATGACAATTTTTTGATTTTCTTTACACACAATTGTCCATTTACAGAGAGATTTCTCCCACCCAGCATGGGTATGTGTAAAAATACACCACAAAACACATTATACTACTTCTTCAAATTGACACTTTGTGAAAAAAAAACCAATACAAATCAATTTCCGCTAACTTGTGACAAAAAATAAAATCTTCTATGAACTCGTCATACACCTAACAGAATACCTTGGGGTGTCTTCTTTCTAAAATGGGGTCACTTGTGGGGTTCCTATACTGCCCTGGCATTTTAGGGGCCCTAAACCGTGAGGAGTAGTCTTGAACCCAAATGTCTCAAAATGACCTGTGAAATCCTAAAGGTACTCATTGGACTTTGGGCCCCTTAGCGCAGTTAGGCTGCAAAAAAGTGCCACACATGTGGTACTGCCGTGCTCAGAAGAAGTAGTATAATGTGTTTTGTGGTGTATTTTTACATATACCCATGCTGGGTGGGAGAAATATCTCTGTAAATGACAAATTTTAGATTTTCTTTACACACAATTGTCCATTTACAGAGAGATTTCTCCCACCCAAGAAGCAAAAGTGTGTTCCTGCGCTGCTGTAACACTTAATGGCAGTGAAGATGCTCCCAGGTGCTGCTCCAAGCGCTGGGTGGCTCCAGCAATCTGTGCAAGTAAAGAGAAGAAACAGGAGCGTCTCTCTGGTGCATTAACGTTTAATTAGAGAAATAAGTGCATTAAAATTACACTTACAGTGTGTAAGGACAGATACAGCGTGTCTCAAAGCCTGCCGTCAGTTCCTCTCCTAGCTCTCTCGCTTGGCCAGAGCGAGAAGCGCGATGGAGCGATGTGGAGCGAAGGACTGGTGGGCGGGGCTTCCTCACGCGATGCCATCTGACGCCACGACGCGTTTCGGCGTTTGACCACGCCTTCGTCAGGTGACGTGATGGTATAGACGGCTATTGTCCTTGGGGACCCCGAGGACCACTATCTCTAGGAGACCCACGCAGGCATTTGGATAGCCACCCACAGCAGTAGCCACTGCGGGCAGGCATAGTTGATCCTCCTCACTCCATGCAGATGCGACCTTCTGGTCGCATGACTCAACCACCGAATGTTTTGAGGTATCCCACTTCTTTATAGCCTTTTTGCTACCATACTCCTAAGAGGGTGGACTTTCACGCCGATAATCTGTGTGGACCACCCATTGAGGTATGATTACCTCATATCATCCTTTTATAAGCGCTAAACCAAGCTGCTTTGCTTTTTTACATACATATACATGTTTTTTATGGAAAATCTCTTTTTTAAAAATGAAAAAATACATTTTTCTATCAAATACATTTTTATAACAGAATGGTTTTTACGGAAATATGGAAAAATGTTTTTGCACTTTTGCCTACAGCGCCTTGTAAAACTTTCTTGCCACGCTGTAGTGTTTACATACAAGAGACGCACAGCTGTCACCTGTTTCACCATAGAGAGGAGGGCTATACCCCTCACTCCTCCCCTTCTCCCCTCCCACACCGGGAGGTTCAAATAACAGCCGTCTATGCCGTCACGTCACCTGACGAAGGCGTGGTAAAAACGCCGAAACGCGTCGTGGCGTCAGACGGCATCGCGTGAGGAAGCCCCGCCCACCAGTCCTTCGCTCCACATCGCACCTTCGCGCTTCTCGCTCTAGCCAAGCGAGAGAGCTAGGAGAGGAACTGACGGCAGGCTTTGAGACACGCTGTATCTGTCCTTACACACTGTAAGTGTAATTTTAATGCGCTTATTTCTCTAATTAAACGTTAATGCACCAGAGAGGCGCTCCTGTTTCTTCTCTTCATTTCTCCCACCCAGCATGGGTATGTGTAAAAATACACCCCAAAACACATTATACTACTTCTCCTGAGTACGGCGATACGACATGTGTGACACTTTTTTGCAGCCTAGGTGCGCTAAGGGGCCCAACGTCCTATTCACAGGTCATTTTGAGGCATTTGTTTTCTAGACTACTCCTCACGGTTTAGGGCCCCTAAAATGCCAGGGCAGTATAGGAACGCCACAAGTGACCCCATTTTAGAAAGAAGACACCCCAAGGTATTCCGTTAGGTGTATGGTGAGTTCATAGAAGATCTTATTTTTTGGCACAAGTTAGTGAAAAATGAAACTTTGTGAAAAAACAATAAAAATCAATTTCCGCTAACTTTTGACAAAAAATAAAATCTTCTATGAACGCTTCATACACCTAACAGAATACCTTGGGGTGTCTTTTTTCTAAAAAGGGGTCACTTGTGGAGTTCCTATACTGCCCTGGCATTTTACGGGCCCAAAACCGTGAGTAGTCTGGAAACCAAATGTCTCAAAATGACTGTTCAGGGGTATAAGCATCTGCAAATTTTGATGGCAGGTGATCTATGAGGGGGCGAATTTTGTGGAACCGCTCATAAGCAGGGTGGCCTCTGAGGTGATTGATGGATGTCTCAGGGAGTGGTTAGAGGGGAAAATATATGCAATCAATGCACTGGGGAGGTGATCGGAAGGGGGTCTGAGGGGGATCTGAGGGTTTGGCCGAGTGATCAGGAGCCCACACGGGGCAAATTAGGGCCTGATTTGATGGGTAGGTGTGCTAGGGGGTGACAGGTGGTGACAGGAGGTGATTGATGGGTGTCTCAAGGTGTGATTAGTGGGGGGAATAGATGCAAGCAATGCACTGGCGAGGTGATCAGGGCTGGGGTCTGAGGGCGTTCTGAGGGTGTGGGCGGGTGATTGGGTGCCCTAGGGGCAGATAGGGGTCAAATCTGATGGGTAGCAGTGACAGGTGGTGACAGGGGGTAATTGATGGGTAATTAGTGGGTGTTTAGAGGAGAGAACAGATGTAAACAGTGCACTTGGGAGGTGATCTGAGGTCGGGTCTGCAGGCGATCTAATGGTGTGGGTGGGTGATCAGATTGCCCACAAGGGGCAGATTAGGGGCTGATTAATGGGTGGCAGTGACAGGGGGTGGTTGATGGGTGGCAGTGACAGGGGGTGATTGATAGGTGATTGACAGGTGATCAGTGGGTTATTACCGTGAAGAACAGATGTAAATAATGCACTGGCGAATTGATAAGGGGGGGTCTGAGGGCAATCTGAGCGTGTGGGCGGGTGATTGGGTGCCCCCAAGGGGCAGATTAGGGTCTAATCTGATGGGTAACAGTGACAGGTGGTGATAGGGGGTGATTGATGGGTAATTAGTGGGTGTGGGCAGGTTAGGGGCTGATTGATGGGTGGCAGTGACAGGGGGTGATTAATGAGTGATTGACAGGTGATTGACAGGTGATCAGGGGGGATAGATGTTTACAGTACACAGGGGGGGATATGGTCTGGGGAGAATCTGAGGGGTGGGGGGGTGATCAGGAGTCCCCAGGGGGCAGTTTAGGGACTAAAAAAAAATAGCGTTGACAGATAGTGACAGGGAGTGATTGATGGGTGATTAGGGGGGTGATTGGGTGCAAACAGTGATCTGGGGGGTGGGCAGTGGGGGGTTCTGAGGGATGCTGTGGGCGATCAGGGGGCAAGGGGGGGCAGATCAGTGTGTTTGGGTGCAGACTAGGGTGGCTGCAGCCTGCCCTGGTGGTCCCTCGGACACTGGGACCACCAGGGCAGAAGGCAGCCTGTATAATACGCTTTGTATACAATACAAAGCATATTATACGCTTTGTATGCGGCAGATCGGGGGTTAACATCCCGCCGGCGCTTCTGTATGGCCGGCGGGATGTCGTCGCGGGTGGGCGGAGCCTAATGCCGGCCCGGAAGAGTCCCAGGACCCAACACCAATGTGCGTTACGTGGTCCTGGGGCTGCCACTTTGCCGCCGCCAATGTGCAGTGGGCGGTCGACAAGTGGTTAAGCCACCAGAAAGCAAGAAAATACTCAAAATAATTTTGATAGTACTATTTCACCTACTTTCTGGTACTTTTTTAGTTAAAATGTGCTGAAAAGTTATTTTAAATCAAAGATAATAAAAATTATTTCCTGGGAGAAAAGTCAGGTGAAAAAATGAATTGCATATGGCCCATGATGCACTAAATATCAGTAATATTGCCGTGTGGAGACAGTACACGGCAATATTACCAGTACTACTGCAGCAGTGTACCGCAGCAATGCTCACGTTTCTCAAGTGCTGGTGGTTGCGCTAATAGTGTAAATAGAGATGGCCCGAACCTCCGATTTTCGGTTCGCGAACTTCCGCAAAAAGTTCAGTTCGCGCGAACTTCCGCGAACCGCAATAGACTTCAATCGGAAGTCGAACTTGGAAAACTAGAAAAATGTATGCTGGCCACAAAAGTGATGGAAAGGATGTTTCAAGGGTCTAACACCTGGAGGGGGGCATGGCGGAGTGGGATACACGCCAAAAGTCCCGGGAGAAATCTGGATTGGACGCAAAGCAGCGTTTTAAGGGCAGAAATTACATTGAATGCTAAATTGCAGGACTAAAGTGCTTTAAAACATCTTGCATGTGTATACATCAATCAGGGAGTGTAATTAGAGTAGTGCTTCACACTGACACACCACACTCACTGTGTAACGCACCGCAAACAGCTGTTTGCGTAGTGACGGCTGTGCTGGACTGGTGCGCACCATGGCCAGAGTGCAGGCCGTGGCGGTTTTCAAGCCCATATGGTCGCCGGGCTGAGGTAGCTCAATGATAGAACAACAGTGACTGTCCAGCTGATCAAATTTGGTCTGTTCGCTAGCAGCGGCCTTACAAATTCAGGAATCTGCTTGGAGTCCTGGACCCTGTTGGTGGTGGTGGTGGAGAAGGCAGTCAAGCGGCCTGCGGGCAGATATGCTGTGTGGGGAGCGACTTAGTCTTGGGGCAGGCAGTCACACGGCGTGCAGGCAGAGATGCTGTGTGTGGGGACTGACTTAGTCTTCGGGTAGGCCTGAGCGTGCTTTGCAGACCAGGCATCTGTGGTCAGATGGACCCTTGACCCAACGCTGTGTGCCAGAGATGTCACCACTTGCCTTTCACCATCACGGTACAGTTTAGGTATCGCCTTTTAAGAAAAAATTGCGGCCAGGTATCTTCCACTGCGGTGTGTGACTTTGCTTTTGGGTGCTGCTTTTCCTCAGGTGGTCATCCCATTGCAGTTTGTGCTTTTTAATCATGTGCTTTCATAAGGTAGTTGTCCCTACGCGGGTCTTGGTCTCTCCAAGGTTCAAATTTCAGTGGCAGAGAGTACAGATGGCATTGCTCTCATCTGAGGCAGACACACAAAAAAATGTCCACACCGCTGAGCCCTGGGGTAATGGCACTTTGGTGGTGAGTGTTAAGTGGGGTGCCAGAATCAGAGCAGGAGGAGGAAGATATGTCACGCTTCCGTGCGGAAGCTGAGAAAGATGAGGTGCTCTGTGTTAAATAGTCAACTACATCCTGACAATATTGGGGATTGATGGCACGTGCCTTTTTCTGAACACTGTACTTTGGTCGAGAGCCGCACGAAATAACGACAGCGCAACCTCGAACAGACCTGCCAGGTGGCCTGCCTCTGCCTTTTGTTTTGTCCATATTGGGGAGGATGAAGTGAAAGGTATGCACTGACTTGACTAATACAATGTGCAGTCACACAGGTGCAGTTAACAGGTATGCACGGAGTGGTATATCACACGTGCACTCACGTAGGTAGGTGGGTGCACTGAACACAACAGGTAGGTATATGCAGTGATGGGTATTACAATGTGCACCTGTCACACACAGACAGGTAGCGGACAGGCACAGTGACACTGCGTGCGCTCAGCTCACGTAGGTAGGTGGGTGCACTGTGAACAACAGGTAGGTAGGAAGGTATATGCAGTACTGGGTATTACAATGTGCACCTGTCACACACAGACAGGTAGCGGACAGGCACAGTGACACTGCGTGCGCTCAGCTCACGTAGGTAGGTGGGTGCACTGTGAACAACAGGTAGGTAGGTATATGCAGTACTGGGTCTTAAAATGTGCAGCTGCCTGTCACACACACAGGTAGTCACTGAATGTGCTGGGCCTGGCTGGCAGTGGCACACACACAGTATGAATTATCAAGGCTGTCTATGCAACTCAAGTGTCAGTGGGACACACAGAAAAAAAAATAGATCACAAGAACAAGATTAGCTCTCAAAAGAGCTGTTGTTGGGTGCTATTTTAGCAATAAGAATAAGCAAGGAGCAAGCTAAGAAGCCTACAAGAGCCTAACTAATCTTTCCCTATGAGAGTCTGCTCTGTCTGCAGCAGCTGTACCTTTCTCTATTTACTGCAGGCACACGAGTGTGTAAAATGGCCGACACTGCCTGCCTTTTATAAGGGGGGGGTGGCTCCAGGAGGGAGTGTAGCCTGATTGGCTACAATGTGCCTGCTAACTGTGATGTAAAGGGTCAAAGTTGACCCTAATGGTGCATTATGGGGGCGAACCGAACTTCCGGAAAAGTTTGCGGTCCTCCGCGATCGCGAACCCCGGAAGTTCGCCGGGAACTTGCCTCTCCAGCTCCAGATGACCGCTGGACCAGGTTTAGCAGGGTACTTATGGTGAAAGGCTTGAACAAGTCTCTGGGCATGAATGTTCGATATTCCAATGTGATGTCTTCAGCGCCGTAGCCCTTCCATTTTATTAAATACTGAATCAAGATACCTCTTTTTCTTATGTTTAGAATACATACCCAAGAACAGGTAGTGGAGGTATGGAGCTCCAAACATCCACTGTACCCTCTTATGGTAAGTTACATTTCAGCTTTACCCCTATAACTGGTAATAGAGATGTTGTTGGGGTTAGGTCTTCCTCTTTCTGAACGCTACTTGTTAAAGTTCCCCACTCACATGCAGAGATGTAGTGAACATAGAAGGCTGATGAGCATTGTTGGTAGGAGATTGTCTAGGCAGACAGGCCAGGTTTAGCAATGGAGCAGGGATTGGCTGGGTTTAGCAACAATGCGGGTATGCAAATTAGCAGAGATTGGCAATAAGCAGGTTATCAAGCAACAAGGAGCAATCACACAACCAAGTTTGGCATCAGAGGCAGAGCAAGTAGTCAAACAACCTTAGTCAGTAACAGGACAGGTGATCAGACAAGAAAGGCCCCAACACAGAAAAGCAAAAGTACATGCAAGCCACACTGTTAAGCTTATCTCATGCACATGCATAAGCATGCACAACTCCACTCCTTGTGCTACAGGACCATATGAACCACCCCAACTACACATGAAGACACATTTTCATATGCAAACCAGTGCATGGGTATTTAAATGTTCCTGCCTCTGAAGCCAAATAGGTAACTGACCCTGACTAAAACAAATGTGCTGTAAGTGTAATAGGTGTATAAATGCCTCAGAAGACAATTCAAGTAAGAGAAAGAGATTGATGAGGACACTGTCACCAGTTTACTGCCTCCTCACTATTGACTGCATGATTGTGGCACTGCTGAAGAATATGGGGTTTCCCTGAGGTGGTCTAAGTCTAAGTGACCACTGGTCTTTTACTAGTCTTGCGCAAGGGTTGATGGGTTTTGCTGCTAGTGGCCACCAGGTCGCAGCAACCGGCGTTACAGTGATGAAATGAAGAGGAGGGTGGTACCCATAGTGTGGCAAAAAGGACCAAGATGGCAGACTGCAGACTAGACAGGCAGGAACAAAGATGACAGACAGTCTGGGAGGGGAAAGGCAGAAACCAGGATGACAGACTTAAGACTGGACTGGCAGAGACCATGATGGTGGATTGGAATGGCAGGAGGATGAAAAACTGAAAACTGGACAGGCAGTGGCTAAGATGAAGCACTGTGGACTGAAGGGCAGATAACTTACAAACCTATAGACTGGAGTGAGAGGTAACTGACAGACCAACTAAGAGGGCAGACTAGCAGGGACAACATGCTGTAGTTATACAACCAAACAGCAGAGGGCTTAAATATCCCTGGCTTTTGCACCATTGCTACAGCTCCGCCCACATCAAGGGGCAAGATGGGAAGAGATAGAAGTCCCCAAGGTTTTACCCTGGAATTCTTAGAGTTAGCAAAAATACTGCAGGAGGAAAACATACTGGTTACAGTCTTTCACCATCTCTAGCCACCAGAAATTTAGTTTTGCAAGATCTAAGGTCTTCACAGATCCAAAATGCCCTGCAAGCAAATGCAGGCTTTTAGGCTTAGATATTTTGTCACCTTGATACAGGAATATATCCACATGACAGACATCAACCATAAGATCTCAAGGCAGGTATGGAAAAAAATCTAATCCTACCAGGTGGAATTTGATTGGTCCACTTTTTAGCTGCACACATTTGCATACACAATTCGCATAATCCTACATTAACTAGAATGATTTGCTTCTCACTGACAATCCCCATTAGCAGTTGACGGTAAATCATAAAGTTCTTGAACTAAAGAATAAAGTTGGCTTCAGTCATTGAAGGTTTCTCATCAAACATTTGAGAAAGTGCATCCAGTGTAGAATTCTTGAAACTTGGGCAATAATCAATTAATGCGAAAATCAAATCTGAAGAACAGGGCTGGATGGAGTCTTTGCAGTGCAGAGGTATTCATTCTTGTGGTTTGTAAGGATTAGTATGGGGTATTGAGACCCCTGCAGAAAATACCTTCACTCTTCTACTGCAGATTTAATGTCAAGAAGCTCCTGATCGTCATCTTCATAGTTCTTCTCAGCTGGACTAAGTTTTCCAGAGAAGAATGCAGTTGAAGGCAGTATAGACTTCGATCCAAAACATTGAGACAGAATACCTCAAACCACATCCACCTCTAGGACAAATGGTAAAGTGGTTCACTGGATAGAAAGAAGGGTTAATTACCTGTATAGGGGCCACCTCCTGTATACTTACTCCAGTGATGCCCCTGTCATCCAAAGCCTTTAACGTCAAAAGTGTCCTAATGTCCTGAAAAAAGGAAACATCCTCAATATGTTTCAAGGCCAAGGACTCTGGCGTACAGTGCGTAGCCAGACATGGCTTGCTTCCGTGGGTTCCTATCCTTGTGGCTTTCCCACATGCCTTTATTGTACTTGTCACAAATGAGGTACTTCCGTTTTTTCTTTCATGGCAAATAAAACTTTTCCCATAAAGCAATATATCAATTGCGATACAAAATATACTATTTACGGAGAGGCGCATGCACGTCAGCTCCGGGATGGCCGCCTAGACTCGGAGCTCCTGTCCCGCTCCGTTCGTTCTCCGCCGCAAACAGCTCCCGCTCTGCCACTGAAGCGCGGCTCTAGTAGAGATCTGCAGCTGGACTGCCTGGCTCCCGAATGGCTGCAAAAAGTTGCTGCAAAACGGCTCCCCAGACTGGCTCCATGGATCACTTCCTCCGCACACAGCCTTCCCAAGATGGCACCGGTTCAGCTGAGCATGCAAATCCTGCTTCTCCCTCTCAGACTCCTCAGCCCTCAGCATCACCGCCGCTCACTGCTGACACTTTACAGCTGGCATTGGACAGACACGATCGCTCCCTCTATGACTCACTACAAAAGGTAATCATTAATGTAGTGAACGATTTAAAAGGGGACATAGCTGGGTGAACATACTAATGAACTAGAGGAAAAAATGGAAGCTATGGCATTAAAACAAAAAGATCTAGAGAATGACCAACGCCTGATGTTTTCCAATTTAAAATCACTGCGTTCTGCTAATGAAGCTTTAGAGAATAGAGAGAGGAGGCAGAACATTAGGATTAAGGGGGTTTCCTCTTCAGTAACTTCGGACCAGATTGCACCATATCCGACAGAACTTTATAAATCACTTGTTCCTGATATGCCGGATGAGATGTGGTGAATGGATAGGGCGAATCGCTCCCGTGGGGAAAAACAACCTGGATCCCAGCGTCCTAAGGACATAGTGATCAAACTACATTACTATGAGGCCAAAGAAACCTTGCTCAAAGCTGCACGCAATTCCTACTCAATTTCTTTTAAAGGAGATGATCTTCCATCTACAATGATCTGTCCTTAATCACACTAGGTAAACCCAGGGCACTGAAACCGGTTACCCAACTATTTGATGCGACTAGATGTGAAGATTCAATACAAGTGGGGTTTCCCATTTCGCCTCATAGTGTATCATCAAGGCATAACTTTCACATTATCTGACATCGATGACACCCCTCTTTTCTTAAAGCAGATGGGCCTTCATTTCCCTACCTCGTCAGTTCTCCAGCATCCGTTATCTCCCTCGGCAAGATCTCCACCTTGAAAAATCCATCATATATCGGACTGGTCCAGAGTTCCTATACGCTCTCTTACCTACCCAGACAACTCTGAGAATATGGAAGCTCAATCTACTCGACTACCGTTATATCTTACTGAGAAATACTCTCAAATTTTATGACCCGTCCTCTGGATACAGTAACTATCTTGTGGTGTCTCCCTATGTTTAATTGTCACAATGTTTTAGACAAGGTTGTTGCAGATCTCTTTGATTAATATTATGCTGGGATATGAGAAACGGGTCCAGGGTCGGTCCTCCTTGCTGTCCGTATGTACCTCAGGGGAATCGTTTTTGTGGCTTCCTGGACCTCTCGAGGGTTGGGAACCCACAACCGCTTCCACTTATACAACTATATTTAGTTGTTACTTCTTGTTGCCACATCTTTAACAGTGACTTTTACTGTTCCCTTAAAGAGACTCTGTAACAAAATGTTCAGCCTTATTTCTTCTATCCTATAAGTTCCTGTACCTGTTCTAATGTGGTCTGGCTTACTGCAGCCTTTTCTAATTGAACTGTCTCTGTAATATAGCTAATCTTCTTTCTTTTGTCGAGCCTTGTCAGCCCAGAGAGGAATGTGCTGTGACAGGGAGAAGTTATGCACACCTCCCCCACACCCCCTGCAGGCTCTGTGTGTGTGCTGTGTGTATGAGTCACAGCCAGCGTCTCTGCTCACAGCCAGCCTGTCTTGTGAACAGCTGAGAGTGCAGAAAGATCACTTCAAAGCCCAGAGAAGTGTGAAGGATTGCGGAAAAGCCAGACAACCAGCAACTGAACAGCAAGAGATATATATAGTGAAGCGCTCCTCAGCGCCGCCCAGCTCCCATCAACCAATCATCTGCGGAGCTGGGGTCAGCTGACTGTCCCGATCAGCTGACCCTTCTCCTATTGGCATAAAGAGCCTGCCTTGCGGCGCGCGCGCGTAGCTCTCCATCTGTGTGCACTACTAGGTCCAGATAACCCAGACGCATGTTGCTGTGAGGAAACCGCCACTCAGTGCGCGGAAACTGCCGCCTCACTGTCAGCACAAGCGGCGGTTTCCTCACAGCAACATGCGTCTGGGTTATCTGGACCTAGTAGTGCACACAGATGGAGAGCTACGCGCGCACGCGCCGCAAGGCAGGCTCTTTATGCCAATAGGAGAAGGGTTAGCTGATCGGGACGGTCAGCTGACCCCAGCTCAGCAGATGATTGGTTGATGGGAGCTGGGCGGCGCTGAGGAGCGCTTCACTATATATATCTCTTGTTGTTCAGTTGCTGGTTGTCTGGCGTTGCGAATACCTATGTGTTAGCACTCAGACCTTAGTCAGATCTTTCAGTGTGGTGGAACCAGGAGGACCTGGGAATCCACACTTAGCCAGTTTACCGTGTATTATCTGTGTTATTCATTAGACCAGTTCCAGGGTGTAGAGATCACGGACTTCACACCCCAGACTAGGAATACTGTGTATCATCTGTGTTATTCATTAGACCAGTTCCAGGGTGTAGAGACCACGGACCTCACACCCCAGACTAGGAATACTGTGTATCATCTGTGTTATTCATTAGACCAGTTCCAGGGTGTAGAGACCACGGACCTCACACCCCAGACTAGGAATACTGTGTATCATCTGTGTTATTCATTAGACCAGTTCAAGGGTGTAGAGACCACGGACCTCACACCCCAGACTAGGAATACTGTGTATCATCTGTGTTATTCATTAGACCAGTTCCAGGGTGTAGAGACCACGGACCTCACACCCAGACTAGGGAACTTGTGTTGTCATTCTGTTATACGTCAGACTAGTTCCAGGGTGTAGAGACCACGGACCTCACACCCAGACTAGGCATTGTTTGATATTTGTTATGACTTTGCTTTCCTGACTATTCCTCTGATCTCTGATTCGGTACCTTGCACTTCTGATATTCCGTTGCCAAACCCTGCTTGCCTTGGATACCGAATCAGCCTTCTGTCTTTGTACTTTATCTCTCTGTGTGTTGTCGACCCGGCCTGCCTGACCTGTCTGACTGTCACCCACCCCTTGGGTGCTCAGTCCTCCTGCAGGGGTCCCCTGCTTCTCAGAGGGGGCACTGCTGCAAACCAGTCAAGGACTGCTCCCTCCTGGAGCACTTGACTGCAGTAGAGTCTGTTTCTACTTATTGGACCACCTGCTACCCCGGTGGTCCGATCCATACTGTTACACCAAACACTTACACGCTTCAGGTGCCCAGAGGTTAGCGATATATCTGTATTATCGGTGATTCTGCAGATCATCAATAATCAGGTATATATCTGTATTCTTGGTGATACTGCAGATCGCCAATAATCAGATTCTCTCTGTTTGCAGACACCCATCGTTACAGAACGCCAGACCAAACCAATATGGACGCACTGAGCAGTCGTCTTGACACACTCACCACTTCGGTGGAAAATCTCATCAGAGTGATGGACGGTCAGCAGGCCCAGATCTCTGCTTTATCTGGGTCACTACAAGTCCTTCAGACGACTGTAAATACAGTGCGATCCCCTCCGGTTACAGATTTGAGAATGTCTGTACCCGAAAAGTTTTCTGGCCATAGATCTGACTTTCAGAATTTTAAGAATCGTGTAATGTCGTATTTTGAACTAAGGCCTAACCTGTCAGGAACAGAAGCACGGAGAATTATCTTTATTAAGACCTTACTCTCAGGGGATGCTCAAACCTGGGCGTATAATTTAGAGTCAGGGCATGAAGCACTCAGGTCAGTTGAGGAGTTTTTTAAGTCCATGGCCATAATTTACGATGATCCAGACATTTCCTCTACCGCTGAGCGGAAGTTAAAAACCTTGCGTCAGGGCAAGGATCCAGTCGAGGTTTATGCAGCTGAGTTCAGGAAATGGTCGGTGTCAGCTAGGTGGGGGGCTTTTGCATTGCTAGATTGTTTTCTATCAGGGTTATCAGACGCAGTTTCAGGATTGATGTTGGGATACCCTGAACCTAAAACCATTGAGGAAGCAATCTCTTTGGCAGTACGGGTTGATCGTCGGTTTACGATATCAAAAACAAACCTGTGGTAAAGACCGGACCAGATATGTCTCCTATGCCACACCTCCACCTGCCTCACGCCACCTGAGCCAATGCAGATTGGTCAGTCCAAATTGACGCGGTCAGAATGGAATCGCAGGAAAACAGAACAGCTCTGTTTATACTGTGCAGAGGAGGGTCATAGAGTGCAGAATTGCCCCAGGAAGTCGGAAAACGCTGCCGCCTAGGAGTAGTCAGAGGTAATACCCTAGGCGCGCAGTCTTTACCTCTACATGACAATCGTCTGTTACTTCCCTGTTCTGTCACATGGGAAGGTCAGACTGTTTCCACTGAAGCTTTCATTGATTCCAGTTCCGCGGCTAACTTCATTGACTACGATTTTGCTAAAAGATTGGGAATACCCATGCTCCCCTTAGATCAACCGCTCCGGGTAACTGCTGTAGATGACTCTCCTCTGCAGAGTAGACATCCGTTATCCCGTACTCCTAGTCTACAACTCAGTGTGGGGGTCTTACATGGGGAGAGTCTGCAATTTCTGCTTTTGCATATGGCAACCTCTACCATCATTCTTGGCATGCCCTGGTTACAAATTCACTCGCCTCAGATAGACTGGGTTTCAGGTCAGCTAACGAGCTGGTCGTCCCATTGTTATCGTCATTGTTTAGCGAAAGTAACCATGGGTAATACCCATATTCAGGTTGAAGGTGTACCGAGACAATATGCAGAATTTGCTGACGTCTTCTGTCCTAAGTCAGCGGAAAAACTTCCCCCCCCCCCCCCCATCGTACCTACGATTGTCCCATCGATCTGAGATCTGGTTGTATGCCGCCCAGGGGTCATCTGTATAATCTATCTGGACCTAAGAAATTAGCCATGCAAGAATACATCAGGGAAAACTTGGCGAAAGGGTTCATCCGTCCCTCTTGTTCACCAGCAGGAGCAGGTTTCTTCTTTGTAAAAAAAAAAAGACGGAGGCCTCCGTCCTTGTATTGATTACCGAGGGCTGAACAAGATCACAGTGAAAAACCGCTACCAGTTGCCCTTGATTGATGATTTGTTCACACAGGTGACTAATGCCAAGATTTTTTCCAAGCTAGATCTCAGGGGTGAATACAAATACAATCTAGTCCGTATCAGGGATGGTGACGAATGGAAGACAGCCTTCAACACACCCGACGGGCATTACGAGTACCTAGTAATGCCCTTCGGGTTGTGCAACGCTCAGGCCGTCTTCCAGGAGTTAATCAATCAGGTGTTCAGGGAAGTGTTGGGGAAGTTTGTTCTGGTTTACTTGGACGATATACTGATCTTTTCGTCCAGTCTCTCTGCACATCGCCAGCATGTCAGATGGGATTTAAAAAAGTTGAGACAGAATCAACTTTATGCAAAACTAGAGAAATGCCTCTTTGAGGTAGAGTCAGTAGCCTTCTTGGGGTACATTATCTCCACTTCTGGTCTCTCGATGGACCCAGGGAAGGTTTTGGCTGTCCTGGAGTGGCCTCAGCCTGTGGGGCTGAAGGCACTTCAGAGATTCCTGGGGTTTGCCAATTACTACAGAAGGTTCATTAAGGGGTACTCAACCATCATTGCTCCTCTCACCAGCCTCACCAGGAAAGGGGCTGACACTCATCACTGGTCACCAGAGGCTCATGCGGCCTTTTCGAACCTAAAGAAACTGTTTTGTTCTGCCCCGATACTGAGGCATGTTGATGTCGTCTTCCCCTTCATTGTGGAGGTTGATGCCTCAGAGGTGGGGGTGGGAGCTGTGTTATCTCAGAAGTCAGGCTTGCAAGGCAGGTTGCACCCATGTGCCTATTTTTCTCGCAGATTTTCACCCGCCGAGAAAAACTATGACATTGGCAACCGTGAGCTCCTGGCCATCAAATTGGCGTTTGAGGAATGGCGACACTGGTTAGAGGGTGCAGAACACATTATTACAGTTTATACAGATCACAAGAATTTGGAGTATATTGAGGGGGCTAAGAGACTTAGCCCTCGCCAGGTCCGGTGGTCCCTGTTTTTTGCAAGATTCAGATTCGTAATCACGTATAATCCCGGAAGTAAGAATGTCAAGGCCGATGCTCTCTCCAGGTGTTTTGAGCCCAGGTCAGTGCAGCCTGCAATTCCTGAAACCATCCTACCCCCAAAGGTAGTTTTGGCAGCCACTGAGATATGGAGAGATTGGACAGCCACGTTGAGTCCCTACCAACAGGATGTACCAGAGGGAAAGGGGGTCATGTTTGTGCCGTTGCCTTTCCGCTTGCAAATCCTACAATTCTTTCATTCTCACAAGAATGCTGGTCATCCTGGAGCCACCAGAACTCAGGATCTACTAGCTAGATGTGTCTGGTGGCCTAGTTTGGCTACAGATTGTAAGGAGTTTGTAAGAGAGTGTGCTGTATGTGCAAGAAGTAAACCCTCTCGTCAGGCCCCCGTTGGCACTTTACAGTCCTTGCCAGTCCCCAATGAACCCTGGACTCATATTTCCATGGATTTTGTAGGTGAACTTCCTCGGTCTGAAGGCAAATCAGTCATTTGGGTGGTAGTGGACCGGTTCAGTAAGATGGCACACTTCGTCCCTCTGAAAGGACTCCCCTCAGCCCAGGAATTGGCTGATCTCTTCATCCTGCACATCTTCCAGCTCCATGGCATTCCGGAAAATGTAGTGTCAGATCGGGGAGTCCAATTTGTTTCAAAATTTTGGAGGGCCTTTTGCCATCAATTAGACATGGAACTCGCATTTTCATCAGGCTACCACCCACAGACCAACGTTCAGACCGAGAGAGTTAACCAATCGTTGGAACAATTTCTCAGGTGTTACGTTGCTGATGCGCAAACCGATTGGGTGAAGTTTTTGCCGTTTGCAGAGTTTGCGCACAACAACCTAAAGAGCTCTTCTTCTGGGTTCTCCCCATTCCAGGTGGTGTCAGGGAGATCACCTAAGTTTGCTCCTTTTTCAGTCGCTTCCACTCCTTTCCCAGCTCTGGAGGATTGGAAAAGGGCTCTTAAAGATATTTGGGCAATGGTTAAGAGGAACCTAGGGAAAGCTTTTCAAACCCAGAAGAAGCAGGCAGATAAACATCGGTCTGTAGAGTGGAGATTCTCTCCAGGAGATTTGGTGTGGGTGTCCACTCGTCACTTGGCCTTAAAAAACAATTGGCACCCAAGTTGGGCCCTAAATTCATAGGACCTTTTCCAGTGGCCAAGAAAATCAATAATGTCACTTATGCCATTGATCTCCCAGCCAGTATGAAAGGTGTGAGATCACTTCATGTGTCCCTGTTGAAGCCAGCAGTGCAGGTGGACTCCTCTCCCCCCCCCCCCCCCCCCCCGTGTTGGTGGATGACCAACCAGAGTATGAGATTGAAAAGATTCTGGATTCTCGCCTGGTACAGAATTCGGTACAATATCTGGTCCACTGAAAGGGATATGGCATAGAGGAGAGATCTTGGGTGCCAGATGGTCGCATGCATGCGGAAGAATTAAAGAAAGAGTTCCATGACTTACATCCTGGGAAGCCTGGTGGAGAGTGTCCGGAGTCCACTCCTCGGGGGGGGTACTGTGAAGGATTGCTGTTTCCTCACAGCAACATGCGTCTGGGTTATCTGGACCTAGTAGTGCACATAGATGGAGAGCTACGTGCGCGTGCGCGCCGCAAGGCGGGCTTTTTATGCCAATAGGAGAAGGGTCAGCTGATCGGGACAGTCAGCTGACCCCAGCTCAGCAGATGATTGGTTGATGGGAACTGGGCGGCGCTGAGGAGCGCTTCACTATATATATCTCTTGCTGTTCAGTTGCTGGTTGTCTGGCGTTGCGAATACCTATGTGTTAGCACTCAGACCTTAGTCAGATCTTTCAGTGTGGTGGAACCAGGAGGACCTGGGAATCCACACTTAGCCAGTTTACTTTGTATCATCTGTGTTATTCATTAGACCAGTTCCAGGGTGTAGAGACCACGGACCTCACACCCCAGACTAGGAATACTGTGTATCATCTGTGTTATTCATTAGACCAGTTCCAGGGTGTAGAGACCACGGACCTCACACCCCAGACTAGGAATACTGTGTAACATCTGTGTTATTCATTAGACCAGTTCCAGGGTGTAGAGACCACGGACCTCACACCCCAGACTAGGAATACTGTTATACATAAGACTAGTTCCAGGGTGTAGAGACCACGGACGTCACACCCAGACTAGGCATTGTTTGATATTTGTTATGACTTTGCTTTCCTGACTATTCCTCTGATCTCTGATTCGGTACCTTGCACTTCTGATATTCCGTTGCCAAACCCTGCTTGCCTTGGATACTGAATCAGCCTTCTGTCTTTGTACTTTATCTGTCTGTGTGTTGTCGACCCGGCCTGCCTGACCTGTCTGACTGTCACCCACCCCTTGGGTGCTCAGTCCTCCTGCAGGGGTCCCCTTCTTCTCAGAGGGGGCACTGCTGCAAACCAGTCAAGGACTGCTCCCTCCTGGAGCCCTTGACTGCAGTAGAGTCTGTTTCTACTTATTGGACCACCTGCTACCCCGGTGGTCCGATCCATACTGTTACACCAAACACTTACACGCTTCAGGTGCCCAGAGGTTAGCGATATATCTGTATTATCGGTGATTCTGCAGATCATTAATAATCAGGTATATATCTGGGTTGTTTTTTTTTTTTCAAACTCAGCGTACAAAATTGTACTATACCCAACTAGATTAGCTGCGCTTCACCGGAGCCCTCTTATGTTGGGTTTTATTTTGCATCATCGTTTGACAATTTATTGCTTCATAAATATGTACATCTGTATATTTATAATTTATGTATATTTATAATTTTAACACAAAAAGTCAAACCACAATGAGGGAGCAGAAAGGAGTGAGGGACATAAAGAGGCCAGTGGCCTAGCTACCCCTCTCACCAAGTCCATCCCT
This sequence comes from Hyperolius riggenbachi, assembly GCF_040937935.1. Lineage (NCBI taxonomy): Eukaryota > Metazoa > Chordata > Amphibia > Anura > Hyperoliidae > Hyperolius > Hyperolius riggenbachi. The sequence goes on along the minus strand of NC_090652.1, from coordinate 141,059,159 downwards.
CACATTTTAAGTTTTAAAAATTATGTATGCCAAGTTCCAATCAGACTTCTGGACACTCGCACTCCCCTTCCATAAATTACATCCGTTCTTATCCTCTCTGCCCATTTTCTCCCTTCCTTTCTCCACCCATTCCAGCATATATCCAATCTATCAACTCTGACTATTTCCGGGCCATTATCACCTCTGAACATCCACTCATCTACCGCTCCCGGGCTCTACACCTCTCCATTCCTCCCCTCCTTGCTATTCCCTAATCTTCTCTCTTTCTTCTTCTCTCATCCTCTCTCCTCCTCTCTCCTCCTTGCCTCCTCCCACAGCTTTCTGGCCATCTGAAAATGTTTCTGTGGCTCGCCTTCCAATTCTCCTTCCTCCCCTGCTTCTATCTGTAGCAAATAAGATGATAGATTCATCCATTCTTTTTTTGAGGGTTTGTCAGTGGATTTCCAGTTCTTTATTATAATAGTTTTGGCTGCCAGTGAGAGGATATGAAATAACGTTTCCACCATCTTGTTTTCCCCTTTTTGGCTCAGTCCGAAAATTGCTACTCTCTCATTTATATCACCATCTGGGAGAACATATTTTCTTATAAATATCTGTATTTCTGACCAAAAGGATCGTATTGTTGGGCAATGCCATAGCATATGAGATAGATTCCCCATCCCTGCATCACATTTCCAACATAGATTATTTTCTTTTAATTTCCTTTGAAAGAGTTTCTCAGGCGTTAAATACCATTGAGACACTATTTTAAATTGTAATAACTGAATGCTAGTATTCTTAGGTAGCCAAATATATGAAGTAATCTTCTCCCACTCTGAATCGTCTAATTTTTCTCCCCGCTCCTTTTCCCATTTTTCCCGGAACCAGCTAGTATTTTGTTCAACCTCCTGAATGCTAGTATTCTTAGGTAGCCAAATATATGAAGTAATCTTCTCCCACTCTGAATCGTCTAATTTTTCTCCCCGCTCCTTTTCCCATTTTTCCCGGAACCAGCTAGTATTTTGTTCAACCTCCTTTACTCCCAGGTGGTCATATAGCCGAGACAGCATCTTCTGTGGGACTGTTTTATCTATAAAAAAAATTTCTAATTTGTTCAGTTGGTCTTGTATCTTTCCCCCCTTTAATTTTTGTCTTTCAAGGAAACTTTGTATTTGTAACCTTCCGAACTCAGTGGCAGGCCTTCTTCCCTGAACTAAATTAACTATTCTCGTATCTTCCTCTAATTTATTCTTTTTTAGCCATCCTAATTCTCTTGCTGGTGCAAATTCTGAGTTGTTCTCGATTAACATTAGAGGTGGGGGGTCTGCAATATTAATTTTAATATAGTCCAGAATTGCTTTCAGCGAGGGGGTAATAAATGGGTGGTCTGTTGTTTTTGCTGCTTGCCTGATTTTTGTTTTATCCCATGACAATACATCTTTCATGTTCACACTCTCATATTCCATCATAATCCATATCTTATCCTCTCTCCCTTGCCTCCACTCCAACAATCTACCCAATAATATAGCTTGATGGTATTTATACAGGTCCAGCGCTGCTAGTCCCCCCTTTTTTTTGTCCATTGTTATTTTTTTATATGATATTCTTACTGCTTTATTTCTCCAAATGTACTTTGAGAAAAGCCTGTGTATCGCTGAAAACCAGTTTTGGGGAATTTCTACTGGGATACTTTGTAGTTTAAACAGTATCCTAGGTAGTAAATTCATTTTTATTATATCTATTCTGCCTAAGGTGTTAAAGCTATGTAGATCCCATTGTTTTAGGGAATTAGTGCAGATTTCCAGTTCTTTACCCAAGTTTCTATCAAAGAGATTCCGGGTTTCACTACATATATGTATCCCCAAGTACTTAATACTGTCATTGTACCATTGTAGTTTAAATTTTTCCCTAATTTTCTTTTTAGTCTCGCTACTGCAGTTTAAATTAAGCGCCGAGGTTTTTTCTATATTTATTTTATAATTTGAATGATCCCCGAAGGTTTTTGCTACTTTGAAGGTTTTTTCTATAGATATATCGGGGTTTTTAAGTGTCAGAATTACATCGTCTGCGTAGGCACATATCTTTAATTCTTCTTTACCCATTCTTAGACCACTAATCTTTTCTTCTTTCTGAATAGTCTGAATAAATGTTTCCAGTACCAAATTAAATAAACTAGGGGAGAGAGGACAGCCCTGCCTGACTCCATTTGTCAGTCTTAAATCCTTTGAATGAAAGCCATTTATGTTTATACATGCAGTTTGGTTTATATATAGATTTTTAATCCTACTGATATAGTTCTCGCCTAACCCAAATTTTTCCAATGTAGCGTATAAGTATTCTCTGGAAACCCTGTCGAATGCTTTTTCTGCGTCTAGTGCGAGCAGGGCAGCCTCTCCTCGATTTTTCTTACATTGATGTATAAAGTTCATTACCGTATAGATATTATCCTTTATATGCCTCCCTTTTCTAAAACCACTTTGCTGTTTCCCCAATAGCAAATCTAATTTATTATCCAGTCTATTTGACAGTATTTTAGCATATATCTTAACATCTATATTTATTAAAGATATCGGGCGGTAATTGGTGACTTCTATAGATGATTTCTGTTCCTTGGGGATTAAAGTGATAATAGCTTTGTTGGAGAGGTCAGAGAATGTCTCGCCTTCTAAGCTTTCATTAACCAGTTTGCAAAAAGGTGCTGCTAAATCTGCAGCAAAGTTTTTAAAAAATTCACTTGTGTAACCGTCAGGCCCAGGACTTTTTTTATTTACCAGTTTTTGAACTACATCTAAAAATTCCTCTATTTTTATTGGTTCACCCAATTCCCCTTGGTCTAAATTAGACATTGTGGGCAGTTTAACCTTATCTAAAAAGGAGGCGGGATTTGTTGATCCTTTTCCCTCCTTCAAATTATACAGGTTATTATAATATGTGTAAAAGGCTTCGCTTATTTCCTCTGTGTCGTGCACCAGGGTACCATCTATATTTTTGATTTTTTTCAATGAATCTTTTGGCCTTTTCCTTTTTAATCCTCTCAGCCATTATTTTCCCTGATTTGTTTAGGTAGAGAGTCTTAGTCCGACATACTTTTTCCAAAAATTTTTTACATTTCGTATTTAGGACCTCATTTAACTCCCCTTTAATCTGAGCAATCTTATCTTTCAACAGAGCGGTTTGTTCTGCTTTGTGTTTATCTTCTAGTATCTGTAACTGATTAATAAGTATAATCAGGTATATATCTGTATTCTTGGTGATACTGCAGATCGCCAATAATCAGATTCTCTCTGTGTGCAGACACCCATCGTTACAACAAGCAGCCAAGGCAACAAGTGGGAGAAATATTACAGCAGTGAAGTCACGTTTGAAAGGAGCCTCTGCAAAGGCACCTGCTCTGATGATGTGTTTCCTGTTCGGTGGCCATTTTCATTGTTTACAAAAACAATGAATAAAACAGTGGTTTTATCACCAGGAAAGCAGCAGGAGCAGCGAAAATGTCACAGAGAGGGCTAGGAGAAGACTACAAACAGGCTGGTACTTTTATTTATGTAAGATTTTCACAGTACAGATTCTCTTTTACTTTCAAATGTTCAGGTTTATTCCCTCTAAGGTTTATTCCCTCTATGTTGTCACACTCCGTTGATTCTCTATCTTTTCTCTACCTGATTCTCTATCAGTCCCTCAGAATGGATGCTAGGTTAACTGATGTGAGTACGGTTTATATTGATAATGGTTAAATTCTATAGCTTGAATGCCAAGGGCCTAAATCTTCCTCAAAAAAAGGATGTCACTGTTACGAGACCTACAGAAGCTTGAGATTGACCTGACCTCCTTAAAGAGACCCATCTCTCTACTCGAGACTGCGTACGCCTCCATAATAGATTTTACCCAGATATTTATCTTGCTTTAGGTCCCAGAAAACGTGCTGGTGTTGCAATTATTTGTAAAAAAAAAAAAAAGTCCTGCCTTTTCAGATTAACAAAACATTTAGTGACCCCAAAGGTCATGTTCTAATATTAAAGGGTTCATTAGCAGGCAAGCCAATCACTCTGGCTAACGTCTATGTACCTAATGTACAGCAGATTTCCTTCCTTATGGCTTTTCTGGCCAAACTGAACAAAGTAGCTGTAGGTTCCATTTCGCTAGGGGGAGACTTTAACTTGATCTTCTCATCTAAAAGGGATAGAAGTATAGTCATCAACACGTCTTCTGGCTCCCAGCATGAACGAAACTCACGTAAATTCCGTGCTCTTTTAAGAAGGTATGGCGACGCACTTTTAAATTTGCATTGGAAAATAATAAGCTGCCGGAAACCATGAGTGAAGCACTCATCACGGTTCTCCCTAAAAAGGGTAAAGATCTTACGCTATGCAAGTCATATAGGCCAATTTCACTATTGAACCAAGATTACAAAATCCTAGCTAAAATCCTGTCCACTAGACTTAATACATTATTAACAAAAATTATCCACCCAGACCAGTCGGGGTTTATCCCGGGGAAAGGGACAGATATAAATCTACGACGATTAATGACTAATCTATCTATTGCACATGCCCAGATTGGAGACCGCACAATTGTATCACTAGATGCCGAAAAGGCCTTTGATGTGGTAGACTGGAACTTTCTTTGGGAAGTGTTACTCCGATTCGGACTGGGCAATGGATTTGTAAGCTGGCTTAAGATCCTGTATACAGCACCAAGAGCACGAGTACGCACAGGCCCATCAATATCCGCACCTTTCACCCTCTCTAGAGGAACTCGGCAGGGATGTCCCCTCTCCCCAACTTTATTTGCACTAGCGGTAGAACCCTTGGCCATATTACTGCGCAACAACAGCTTAATTAAAGGACTGCTTTATGGCACGAGGGAGGAAAAAGTATCGTTATATGCAGACGACCTCCTCTTATACCTGTCGGACTCAGGCCCCTCCTTAATTGCAGCACTAACCCTCATTAAAGAATATGGGAAGTACTCTGGGTTCAGGGTAAACTGGGACAAATCAATTCTCCTGCCTCTGGATGCACAAGTACCTGCACTCCCAGCACCGACCCCACTACAATGGGTATCGGAATTCACTTACCTAGGCATCAAGATCACAAAAAACATCAAAGATTACTACCACCTAAACTTAGAACCGGCGCTACTCAAACTCAAGCAAAAATGTACAGTGTGGCAAACTCTCCCTCTATCCCTGATGGGGCGTGCCAATGCCATAAAAATGAACATGCTGCCAAAATTCTTATACTATTTCAGAAATAGTCCTCTGCTTATCCCAACTAAATATTTTAAAGAAATAAACAAGGCCATTACTTCACTGTTATGGTATCCTAAAGGCCCACGTATTGCACTTACAACTTTGCAGCTTGATCAGCATAGTGGAGGTATAGGTTTACCCGACTTCGAACATTACTACTGGGCATCTGCCCTGGTCACAATACGATGGTGGTTTGACTAATCGCTATACAACCCAGCTACAGCATTAGAGGCAGAAATTATGGGTTCCCTAACTGCTCTTTCAAGTCTCCCATTTAGAGGTAGCAAGAATATCCCCAGAGCTACACCAAACATGCTAATGTCGGTCCAAGTCTGGGAGAAAGTCAACTCAACTTTGTGCAAACCAGGCCAAATTTCTCCATATACGCCACTTTGGATGAACCCCTCTCTACCTGAATTTTTAACGATCCCAGATCCGAAGGCTTGGGCAGACTATGGAATCTTTAAGCTAAAAGATATAGTAGAGGGGGATAAGTTAAAACCATACACTTCTTTAAAACGTGAATATAATCTCCCCAATCATATGTTCTTTAGATACATGCAGGTAAATCATGCTTTTAAAGCGCAATTCCTATCTAGAAATAGATCAGTGTTGGTGCGGTCCCATACCACCGAGGGCGAAATAATAAAAAAAGATGTAGAGCATGTCGTTTCGGTCCTATACAAGACTCTTCCCGCAAAGGGTCAAACAAAAATGAATAAACTCTTTTTGGCATGGCAAACAGACATACCAGACCTATCTCCCGAAACCTGGTCTTCGATTCTAAGCTACTTCATTACTACTAATGTATCAGCACGCGACAGGTTAGTTGCCCTGAAATTCTTGCATAGGAGCTATCTATCTCCAAAGAGATTACAGAAAATTGATCCTAATAACACTGGGAGATGTGGCAGGTGTAGGCAGCCTGAGGCCGACTTCTTTCACATGGTTTGGCTTTGCCCATATGCCCTTTCCTTCTGGCACCAGGTCCATGCAGAACTGCAACGCATATTTGGGATTGCAATTGAATTCGCTCCAGAACAGATGCTGCTGGGAAACATACCAGATGACCTATTATCAGTACATAAAATGTTAGCTTTTAGATCACTTATCTCCTATGCCAGAAAGCTCATAGCCATCAAATGGAAACAACCTATGGGTCCCAAGAAAAAGGACTGGATTGCGTACGTGCATAAGGAGCTGGTGCTATTACGAAAGGTATATCTTAAGCGAAAATGCCCCAAAAAGTTCCGAAAGGTCTGGTCTAGCTGGATCTCGCACTTCAAGCTTAAGTTTGATGATTAAACTACTGTAGCCAGGGCGTCCTCAACAACCCCAAAGTTCTCCAGGGGGGATTGTGACCAAGTCAGGACTATAATAATATACCCTTTGATGCACCTCAAATCATTATTTTATGCCCATATTTTTTTATTTTTATTTTTTTTATTTTTTTTTTCTTTCTTTCTTCTTAATATTGGGTTGCTGATCTAACCTCTGCAGTCACATAGTATATACTTAACATATGCTGCAAAAGGGAACCCTAGTAAGTTATGTAAGATGTTAAAACGGGACAAGACTGTTTGACTGTTACAGTGTCAGTAAAGTTATCTGACACTGCTGTTGTTACTGTTGATGTTTAAAATGTAAAACTCAATAAACATATTCTTTCAAAAAAAAAAAGAAGGTATGGTCTACTTGACCTCTGGAGGATCTTAAACCCCACATAAACAGAATATACCTTCTTTTCTCCATGCAATGCACTCTGGTTTGGATTATTTTTTGCTAAGTAAACTGTTCTTCCAATTTTGACAAATCCACCATACAACCTACAGCTTGGTCTGACCACCATGCTGTCACCCTTGTTTTAGATTAGATGGCTACTCCTCAAAAACCACTCTTTTGGCGTTTTAACGAGTCTCTTTTAAGACACAAATCTCTCATTGCTAAACTTTCTGATGAGTTGCAAGTTTTTTTCGAGACTAATAGCCACTCTGTTTCCTCCTTTGGGATTGCCTGGGAGGCGCATAAAGCCTTCATTCCAGGTCTTTTTATTGCTGAATCCTCTAAGCCCAAACAAATACTTCACAAAAACGTGTACGTTTAAATAAAGCCCTCCATAATGCATTCTCTCTATATAAATTACAGCCTACCCAAGATCAATTTTGTCTCATTCAAAAACTGAAACTAAAAATTCGTACCATCCAATCTAACCAGCTCGAAAAAAGTTTGAAATGGACGAGACAGTTGTTTTTTGAACGAGGTAACAAACCGCACACTATATTGGCATGTAAATTAAACCCACAGGGATCTTATCAGGAAGTCTACTCTTTGAAGGATACTAATGGTACTTCCCACTACGACCCATCTAAGATTGCACAGATTTTCACCTCTTTTTATGAAAAGTTATATAACTTGCCTTGTCCCACCAAAGACCCAACTTACTTAGACAATGCCTCCACTTTCTTAGAGAAACTAAACCTACCCAAATTGACTGAAGATGACCGTAAATCCCTTAACGCACCTATTACTACCTTGGCGATATTAGAAGTCCTTAAACATCTTTCTGCTTCAAAATCCCTGGGCCCTGATGGTCTTCCATATTCCTATTATAAACAATTCCAATTGATCTTGATTCCTCATCTAACTTTTCTAGCAAATAAAATTATGAATGGTGAATCTCCCCCTGCTACTATGCTCAGCTCACTTATTACAGTCATCCCTAAGGAGGGGAAAGAGGCTCAGCTCGCTCAGAGTTATCGCTCTATATCCCTCCTTAATTCCGATCTGAAAATGATCACTAAAGTATTGGCTAACCACCTCAATCCCATATTACCTAGACTCATTAAAGAGACTCCGTAACAAAAATTTCATCCGGTTTTCTTCTATCCTACAAGTTCCAAAATCTATTCTAATGTGCTCTGGCTTACTGCAGCACTTTCTACTATCACTATCTCTGTAATAAATCAACTTATCTCTCTCCTGTCAGACTTGTCGGACTGTGTCTGGAAGGCTGCCAAGTTCTTCAGTGTTGTGGTTCGGTGATGCATCTCCCCCTCCTGGCCCCTCTATGCACACTGCCTGTGTGTTATTTAAATTAGGGCAGCTTCTCTCTGCTCTCTTATCTTTTACAAGCTGGATAAATCCTCCTCTGAGCTGGCTGGGCTTTCACATACTGAGGAATTACATACAGGCAGAGCTGTCTGCACTCTGCAGGAAGAAACAGCCTGACACTTCAGTGGATGAGAGCTGAAGGGGGAAAGAAACACACAAATGATCTCTTGAGATTCAAAAGGAAGGCTGTATACAGCCTGCTTGTGTATGGATGTATTTTCTATGTGTGGACATACTGTACATCAATCTACTTCCTGTTTTGGTGGCCATTTTGTTTGTTTATAAACAAACTTTTTAAAACTGTTTTTAACCACTTTTAATGCGGCGGGGAGCGGCAAAATTGTGACAAAGACAGAGGAGATGTCCTCTAACGCACTGGTATGTTTACTTTTGTGTGATTTTAACAATACAGATTCTCTTTAATAATGATCAGGTGGGTTTTATTGTTGGCCTTCAAGCCAGCGATAACACCCGTCGAGCCATAGACCTTATTACCCTCATGAGTAAATCCAGAAGACCTTCTCTACTTCTTAGTTTAGATGCAGAGAAGGCCTTTGATAGACTGTCATGGCTTTTTCTCTTTCACGTTCTGGACCACCTGGGGTTCTTGCGTACTTTTCTATCTATTATTCGCTTTCTATACCCGTCCCCTTAGGCAGCCCTCAAACTGCCATTTGCGTCCCCGGTTTCCTTCCAAATTCATAATGGCACACGCCAAGATTGCCATTAGCATCGAACCCCTAGCCAGTGCCATAAGACAAAATATAAATATAAAAGGTATTCAAATGGGTAGTCATGAATTTAAGATATATCTTTTTGCGGATATCTTACTGTCTATAACTGACCCTCTCCTTTCACTTCCGGCCCTACATAATACCCTGGATATTTATGAAGCCCTTTCGGGATGCAAACTAAATAAAGACAAGACAGAGGCACTACCCATCAAAATTCCCTCAGACCTACTAACTTCCCTCCGCTATCACTACCCCTACAAATGGCAAATGTGCTCCCTAAAATACTTGGGTATTTATCTTATGCCTTCTTACCCCACTTTATATAAATGTAACTTTCCATCCCTCATTCAATGCATATTACAAGACCTTGACAAGTGGACTGCCTATAAGATCTCATGGATTGGAAGAATCTACACCTTAAAGAGAAACTCCAACCTAGAATTGAACTTTATCCCAATCAGTAGCTGATACCCCCTTTTACATGAAAAATATAATGCTTTTCACAAACAGACCATCAGGGGGCGCTGTATGACTGATTTTGTGCTGAAACCCCTCCCACAAGAAGCTCTGAGTACCGCGGTACTCTGGGCAAACTGCCACAATGTAACAAGGTTCACAGACAGGAATTAGCTGTTTACAGCTGTCTCTAACAGCCAAAACAGCTAGGAGCATCTACATAACCTGCCCACAGTAAAAATGTCACCATGTAATAAATGTCAGAATGTAAATTAGGGAGAAGAAAGATTTTACAATGAGCAAACACTGACTAAATCATTTATACATAATTATGGTAAAAAATGAAGCACTTTTTTTACTACATTATTTTCACTGGAGTTCCTCTTTAAAGATGAACATCTTACCTTGTCTCTTATATCTATTTGAGACACTCCCGGTAGCGGTTCCATCCTCTCAACTGGCTATGTAACAAGAAAAGAGAAATCGAGAGCCCCCAATAGTGTGTTATCATTTATATGATAAGCATAGATTGTAGGACAATTCAAGTTATACTCACAAGTCTGGGTTGCCGAATAGGGCACCCACTTCAATCACAGACGAGGAGATTAGACTTGTCCTCGCTCAGGTTAAGAAGTCGCTCTCCGTAGGAGAAAAAAAGAGGGTGTCAACACCCATCCACCAGGTGGATCAATATGTACTCAGTATATGGAGGCGCCAAGAGAGTAAAAGGTATCAAATTAAAAACGATAAAATTGTGGGTGGCAATGATGGACTTGCTCACCCCACAAAAAGCACAAGCACTGATTCAGTGTAGTATAAAACATACAAATTTAATTATTACTCCTCATAAAAAACAAACAGTTTGCAACGCGTTTCACGGATCCCAAGTCCGCTTCCTCAGGCAAAGAAAATACACACAGGCAGGAGCAACTAAAATACAAACATAAACGACAAAAACAAAAACAAAAAGAAAGAAACCTATGTAATAGTCAGCAGAAATAAATCATCATAAATATATACAGATTCTAATTCAAAGATAGCACATTCCTTTTTGTAATAATATCTCTAGAACATCTCATAGGGCCCCCCAGAAAGGTTAACATACATCCATATATATATATGCATATATCTACACATATGCAGGGCCCCCAACATTATAAACATAAAACCATAAAATCCTATACATACGTATACATACATAAATCATGACTATCCGCTATCATGAATGTAGTTATCCCCCCATGTGCACGAGTGCGTGCAACCATAGCCCGCCACATATATGCACCTGCATGTGCATCCATATACAAGAATGGAGGGGGAGAAGTAGCGACAAAAACTTCAGAACCAGAACATGGCATCAGAACGCACACTGAGCCCGTGTATCTGGAGAATACAATCTCCTTAACAAACACCTGGAAGGTATAATGGCTCGGGTAGCCGGGAGGAACAGTGGCAACACGCAAGGAGGAGGATATAAAAAACACAGGGAGGAAGATATAAATGACATGTATGTTGGGACTTACCAGTGTCACTGTGTAGACAAGAGTAGCGCCTCCATTGTGAGTTGGCGCCGCTCTCGTCTCTAAAATATCCTCCATTGATTGGATTGGGATGACGTTCTGATAGGGGGCGGGGTTTCACCAACCGTACTATGTGCTGCGCGCTCCACTGATTGGAAGTTAGCTCTAGCGGAAGTGCGTCAGGTGAGGGCATACAGCCCGGTAACCATCTATGTTGTGGGCATACTACGTCTTCCGCTGGTATGATGTAGAATACCGCGGAAGTGCGTCAGGTAGGGGCAAGTGGTCCCGTCCCCATCTATATTGAGGGCGCCCTGTTCATTATATCTATATGACCAAAGGTATACTAATTACGGGCATATATATAAATAGATTAAAATGTAGGAGGTGCAGGGACAAGGGTCCCCGCTTGTTCCTCATTCTAGCCAACGGGCAGTTGGATCTATTAATTTTTTGGTTATTTAAAAATATAACAGAGTATGAATATTATAAAAAAGAGAGATCTTATTTCATATTGGCTATATGCCTGGGCATTTTACGTCGTTACCAAGTTATAGAATATGAGAATTTAGAATAAAATATATATATACTTAAAATTTCATAAGAAGGTGATTGGGAGATGCATAATATATGTTCACTCCCCTAAATAACCACATCTGTAATTATACATAACATATAAATTATATATACACATACATGTTCAAGTACATATATATATAGACACAAGCGTACATGCAAATCCTCACTGGTTTGATACACAATAATTATATACACATCGATCTTTATACCAAGGAGCTCTCTACTCCCTCTAGTGGTTGGTAATGCTAAGTGGTATGAATACATAGAATCAATTGTTTTTGGAGGTTGCAGTGTTTGAACTAAACATTAGCAGGACTCTATTAGGTCCTTCATGTGGACTCCTATATCATAAATTCTAGAACAGGTTAAAAAGTAAAAGACAGATAACAAAAAAAATACAAATTATATAAAATATATATGATATATAAAAATAATGGTAATAATAATATATTACTAGATAAAAGAGAGCGACTGTTGTGAGATATCTTAGATTGGAGGTTCATATGACAATGCCTAATAATAGCCCCAAGGGCATTAGTGGGGGGGAGGGGAAGGGGAAGAAAGGGGAAATTTATATATACCCCCGTGGGGGTCAATAGTGGGTATAGATCAGTAAAGTGATGTATCAGAAAGTCTTCTCTAATTGTTCATTTAGTCCCAGAGGTGTGAGTGTTTTAAGTGTCTGGATCCAGTACATCTCTCTGTTTTTTAATGTTTGGATGGCATTTGGACCCATAGGATTTATGGATTCCAATGCTATGAAGGAAACTTCAGATACATTTCTATTGTGAATCTGGTCAAAGTGTCTAGATAGACTATGGGTTGCTAGTCCATTCTGGATGTTGCGTCTATGTTGTCCTATTCTATCTTTGAATTGTTGGCTAGTACGGCCTACATACTGTACCATACATGGACAGGTGGCAACGTAAATTACAAATCTTGTGTCACAATTTATATGTTTATGTATGGCATAGACCAGTTTGTTGCTGTAAGAAATGATGTGGTGGTAATAAAATTACAGGCTAGACATCGTTTTCTGAGACACGCAGAAGAACCTATAGGTAGATTCTCCTTCTTAGTGTTGGACTTTAATTTACTCGGAGCCAACAGATTCCGGAGGTTAGGTGCTCTTCGATATGTCATAATGGGTCTTTGTGATTTGTGGTTTGTGATTCTGAAGTGAATATTAAAAAAAAACACGATGTAGCGAGAAGGCTCTGGATCCTATAGACGAGACAGGTAAAATGGTATAAACATTCTCAAGGATGAAGTAACATAATAGATTTATAAATACCTGGGGCTTCCTCCAGCCCCATCCGCATGGATCGCTCCCACGCTGCCATCCTCAGCCTTCTCTATTGCCGGTACCGGGTCTCGTAACTTCAGCCAGTCACGGCCAGTTTTACACATGCGCAATGACTCCCTCCGTCTCTCCGGCACCTGCCTTACGAATTGACTATAGGCAGAGAGTGACTGCCAAGGAGTGTGCTGCGTGAGACAGCTGTAAGTACAGACCTTAAACATTCTGGAGAGGGAGAGCCAAGAGCTGGGTGCAGGAGGGCGCACATGAACCAATCACTGTGGCTGTTTTGCACCCTAAGTGGCTTGGTTACATGCAGCCTGGACTGCATGTAACCAAGTGGGCTAGGATGTGAAATAGCTGTAGTGATAATGTAATGATCCGCTCAGCTGGCTGCACAGGCAGACAGCTGTTTGACCATTCCTCTAGTCTGTGGGCTACAGGTCTCTGGAAGAGAGACCTGTCTTTCCTTTGCAAGTTTCTGACCAGCTCTGCTGCTGAGGAATTTGCATACATTTGTTATACAACTCACCTAGCTGCCTCTTTTGAAGGCTGGCAGTATAAAAGCCATGTTTTCCCAGAATCCTTTTGTGGTGATATATTGGGGTGCTGATAATGTTAAAGAGAACCAGAGATGAAGCACCCTCATGTATTTTATTACATTTATCAGTGGGAACATGACAGTAAACACCTACCCTGCTTTTAGTTTCATTGTTATCTGCTTAATTAGTCTATTAGCAACTGTGATAAGAATCCACCGACTATTCAGTCGAGGTTTGACCTGGAATCATTATAGCTGAGTCACTCTTCTGTGGAGTCCTTTCAAGCCCAAGCCTTCCCCCTCCTGGCTTAGATCTTCTGCTTTGCATACTGAGAGCTGTGATGACTGGGAGGGGCTGCTGCTCCTGAGAGAGAAGCTCTGTGGCTGTAATATGATCCCTGTGTGCTCTGTGTGCACTAGATTCTCATAGGAATGAAACTGCAGTTATTATCAGTGACACTTCCTACAGGCAGATCATACCAAAATGAAAGCACACAGATGAAAGGCTGCATAAGCCTAGATAGCAGCATAGTCTCATATAGCCTAGACAGCACATCCAGAACAACTCATATAACCCGGAAGGAGAAGGGATATGAGCCGGCGGCCATATTTGATTTTTCCTGGAGCAATAATGGATAAAAAACACTAAAAAAGGCACACCAGAGCGGCAAAATTATCAGGTAGAGCATTTATTCTTTACAAGCTATCAACTAATATGTTTATTTTGTGTGAAACATTCATCTCTGGTTCCCTTTAAGGATAATAGCAGAACATATTTCTGTCCTGTTTCTGTCTACTGGGTAAAACCTCAGATGTGTATTGTGCTTGGGAGTAATTGGTCACCTGGCCAGACCAGAGTAAACTGAAGGCTAATGTGAGTCTGCATGTGTCATGATCGCTGCTGCAGCAGGTATTGCTGGCAGTAGTAGTGCTGCTGCTCAGGCAGTTCTGATCTCTTTCCATGCAAGTTGCATAGCTTTGTCTGCCTTTCCCTGCTGTCAGCTTGTGACTGATTATCATTTACCTGTGTGGGAATCTGCATGTCTGCTCCCACTGGATGACCTCAGTATAAAGATCTGCTTCCTGCAGCGTTTCCTCGGGCTATCATAGTTTCAGTGTAGCTAGTCTTGCTGTTGCTTCAGGCCCAGACCGTGTTTCTTGTTCTAAAGATACTTTGCTGGTCTTGCATCATATATTGGTTCATTGCCAATATATATGCATACCAGCACGTTTATTATTTTCCTTGTATTCGTGTTACGTTGATACATCAGTGACGCTGATATATACGTACACGAACTGTTTATATCCTGTGTTCAGTTAGTCAGTTTTCCAGCACGTTTTGGTAGTTTGCGCGTATCGTGATCACCCGTGCTGAGTTAGTATCCTGCTCCTGGTCCTGTTTGTGGATTGCGTTCATCTCTGCGAGGAGATAACGAATCCTTCTGAATCCTGTCCTGTTACCGTTTGTGGATTGCGTTCATCTCTGCGAAGAGATAGCGAATCCTTCTGAGTCCTGTTCCCTGTATTGCTCCAGTCCTAGTCAGTGTTCCTGCTTATGTCATATGTCGGTTCATTGCCGATATATACATATGTTAGTCAGACGTTACAAATAGTTTCATTGATAGCTGTATTTGTAATACGCTAGGAAAACATACTTATTGTATATTTGTCTGTGTTACGTTCATCTATCTTGATCCTGCTATTTCCTGACTATCCTGTCCTGTCTTTGTGAGGCACGCCATCGCTGCAAACGCATTGGCTGCCTCATTCCAGTCTGTCTTGTTGTGGACGCTTGCTGTCACTAAGTAGTGGCTAGTTAAGCAAGTGTTCATTCTGTCTACCTGCCCTGATCTCCTCAGTTCTGGTTTATGTGCTCAGCGCTACTTTGCGCTGAGACGTTATCACGAAAGTATTGTTTGTGGCTGTTCGGATCTGCACCGGCTCTGTGCGCCACAATCTCCTATTGGAGTCAGTCCTCTCCTCCACTAAACTGGGGATATCCTGATTCCTTGTGCTGGTGTGTGTACCTCCTTCACGTCAGCTTATGCATCGCGTGCTGACCGTGGAGAATACACCTCCAAGCCTAACAGCATGTAAATGTACATTACCTCTGCCCTCATTGTCCAGCAGGGGAAACTGTGTCTACTGCTAATTAGCTGCCAATTGAGGAAGAATAGGCTGGTCCACATGGCTTTTAAGCTCTGGAGTCAGCCATTGTGCCATTATACAAAGCAAGCCTACCAGCGTCTTGAGGACAGGGGAAGCTGACACCTGAAGGTTTGAAATTTACATGACAGCCGGCTGGAAGGGGTTGGAAATTTCTGCAGACTTTTAAAATGGAGACAGGAAAGCTTTGATGCTAGGAAATAATGTTGAGGAAGCCTTTTGATGTCTGTTAGGATACAATCTTACCTGTTGAATTCTGCAACCTTCAAAAAGCTAAAACAGGAACCCTTTAAAGTTCGCATATCACAGGAAGACTAGGACAAGCGTTCGGTGATGTCACAAACGGGGAAATTGCATTAGTTCCTGGGGGCTGGACATTAAATGCCCCAGGGGACACTTCGGACTATTTAAGTTGGTCCAGGACAGTCACAGGTATCTTCTCCTGGAGATAGCGCATAGCTAGGGATGATCTCGACTCCTGGTCGAAAAAACGGCGTGCTCCCACCAACAACGTTTAGACCTTCAAGTTGGTAACGTTTTAATCCCTTTTTATTTTTACGCAAATATCCTTGTGTGTATTTTTGTAACTTTTATCTTGTAACTTTTACTTTGTACTTTTTTACATTGTTTTTTGTACATCTGTTGTATATGTTACTTTCTGCACTGTTCCACGTTTTCCTGGAATATTAAATCGTTATTTAATAAGCTTGACTTCTGCTGTACTAAACTAACACTCATAGCCTAGAAGAGACTGAAGTGCAACTGCGTATAAATCCATGCCTAATTGTACGTTTGAGCAACCCTACCGTATGTGATTGTAATTGCATTGTGTGTGGGGGCGTTTGTCATACGTTGGCCTAAAGCGCGTAGCTGACCCAACGTATGAAAACGCCAGTGCGAGTAGCTCGACAGCAGACTGGCTAACAGTTTAGCTCGGAACGACTGTTAGTGGTTTTGCTACACTACAGTGTAAGATTGCAACTGTGTGTGTGTGTGTGCGTGGCGTTCCCGTGTTCGGCCTAAAGCGCAAAGCTGACCCGAATACGAAAATGCGGATTGCGCTGAGCACTTGACAGCAGAGTGGATGTGTCTAGCAAACCGCTAGTGGTGGCAGTGAGAAATGTTCTGAGGGGTCACAGCCTTGTTTGTAGTTTGAATAAGGCTGCTCCCCGCTTGATCTGGTCAAACCCGCAGTCGGGAACCGTATACGCAGGCGTGCCGCGGGCCGGTTCCTGACATAATTGGCTGGCAGTGGTGGGAACGTTTAGTACATTAGTACGCAGTTTAGTTTGCTATTCTGAGTACTAAAGGCTGGAAGCTTGCTAGAAGCGACTAGCCTACAGAAATCTACTCTATATACTTTTTTTTCTCAAAGATACACACTTGGTATTTTGCTTCCCCTCCCCTTTTTTTTTCTTTTTATTTTGCAACACGATGGCTCAGAAAGCATCCAGCTATGCAAGGCAAAGCAAAGAGATACTACTCAACCTGTGTGAGCACAAAGGCATCGAGACGGCGAGCGGCCAGACTAAGGAACAGTTAGTTCGTGCCCTCGAGGAGTATGATGAGGCAGAGCAAGCCTGTGCTCCAACGCCAGCGGATGCAGCTCACGACACGCCAGAGGAGGAATCGCTCACGCCGCAGAATGCGAGTGGAGACGATGTCCTGGACGATCCACCGAGCAGGGAGATGCCATCTCTGGAAGCTGATCTAAAGCTACTGAAATCGGCTGATTCTGAACTGCGCCTAAAGCTGATCCTACTGCACCGACAGGCAGAGGAGGGACCAGGCCGAGAGGGAAAGACGCCATGCCGAGAGTGAAAGACTCCAGGCTGAGAGGGAACAAGTTGCACAGCAACACCAGCTGGAGCTGGCTAAACTTCAGCAGCAGAACCGGTTTGCTGGACCCGCAGAACGCGAAGGTGAGCGAGTCCACAGAATCCCCCTGGATAAGTTCCCCACTATGGACAAGGACTCCGACATAGACACTTTCCTACAGGGGTTTGAAAGGACTTGTCGGCAGTATGGGGTGCCCCGTGAGCAGTGGGTAAGATACCTCACACCAGGGCTGAGAGGCAAGGCCCTGGAGGCGTTTGTGAGTCTCCCCCAGGAGGAAGAAACACTTTGAGGCAATTAAGAAAGCCATCATTGCGCGATACCACCTCACGCCAGAGGTGTATCGCAAACGTTTCAGAACAGTGCAGCGAGGTCCTAATGACAGTTACCTGGATCATGCGTGCAACCTGCGCACTGCCTTCCAGCAGTGGGTAAAAGGACTGGCGGTTGAAACCTTTGATGCCCTGCAGGAACTGATAATAAAAGACCAGTTCCTCCACACTTGTCCTGTTGAGGTTCGGCAGTTTGTACGGGACTGGGAGCCGAAGACCGTGGATGAGGCCGCGAAAGTCGCTGATTCCTACACGTCCAATCATGCATCGGATTTTCGGAGGACTACGGCACCCAGCTGGAAGGGAGAAAAGACTGCGAGACCTTCTCCTCTGAGCACCCAGTGAAGCCAAGTCCCGCAGCCTCCTGGAGGTAGAACAGCCACCGTTGACACTCGGAGATGTTTTGCCTGTAACAAACCGGGTCACATCAGTGCTACGTGCCCAGAAAAGAAGAAGGAAGCCCCAAACTCTGGCGGGGCCCGAAATGCATTGTGTGCCACCAGGAATGCAGGTAGCTATGCCGAGAATCTGCAACCTGTCACGGTTGGGGATACAGTTACCACCGGTCTGAGAGACACTGGAGCAGAGGTGACTCTAGTGCACCCCCAGCTTGTGAACCCAGAGGAGTACATTCCTGGCAAGACTATGGCTGTCAAAGGAGTTGGGGGTGTCACCCCCACCATACCCACCGCCTTGGTCCACCTGGATTGGGGGGCCGGCAGTGGAATGAAAGAAGTGGGAGTAACGGATGCCATCCCCACAAACGTTTTGTTGGGTACTGACCTGGGATGGTTAGTGGCCCGGTATGAGCCTAATCCAAACCCCGTGGAGCCTGCATCCCCAGCAGAAGTTCAGGACTCTTGCAAGGTACGGTTTGATAATGCTGTGCAAGTGGGGAGTGCTGGTGAGGTCCCAGGGGCTACGGACTGTGTACTAGGAGCCAGCCCTAGTGAGTCTCCCAGACCTGGAGGGGGACACGTTGTTACTATGAATGCAGATAATGTTGATGTAATATGTGATGTGTTGCATAATGACATGTGTACAGTGAATGCTCCGTCAGCTGCAGTGGTGACCCGCAGTGCTCACCGGGCTGCAGCAGACGAATTGTCCACTGAAAGGGCTGATGTCACTGGGTCGGGCTCTTCCACTTCAGAGCCTGGCTCTGAGGACCCAGAGGCCTCTCAGTTTGCCACCTCCCTGGTGCCTGTGGCCGACAGCACTGAGTTCTCCGAGGCTGTACGACTTGATAGCAGCCTGGAAGAGCTCAGGGGTCTGGCGGACAGGGCACCAGTTGAGGGCGACAGAGTGAGGGTGTACTGGGAGCAAGGCAGACTGTACAGAGAGGTTATTCCCTCTGAGCCGTCTGAAGTGGAGGAGGCAGACCGGCAGTTGATTGTTCCCCACAGGTACAGGGAGCAGCTATTAAGAATAGCACATGAGGTGCCCCTGGCTGGTCACTTGGGGATCCGCAAGACCAAATCTCGGCTTGCCCACAATTTTTATTGGCCCCACATGGGGACAGATATTGCCGATTTTTGCCGGTCTTGTGTCGCATGTCAGCGGGTCGGCAAAGCAGGTGACACAGACAAGGCCCCACTGAGGCCCTTACCCATAATAGAGGAGCCCTTCCAAAGGGTTGCTGTTGACATAATTGGGAAGTGTTTCACTCTTACAGTGGTAGATTATGCCATTCGCTACCCTGAGGCTGTAGCCCTGAGCTCCATACGGGCAGACAAGGTTGCAGACGCATTGGTGCGCCTTTTCTTACGGGTCGGTTTTCCCCGCGAAATGCTCACCGATCACGGCCCGCAATTCATGTCGCTCCTAATGGAATGCCTCTGTAAGCAAATGCAGGTAGAACACATCATGGTCAGCACTTACCGCCCCAGACAAATGGGTTATGTGAGCGGTTCAATGGTACTCTGAAACAGATGCTAAGGGTGTTTGTTGAATCGCAAGGGAGAGACTGGGAGCGATACCTGCCCCACTTACTGTTTGCTTATCATGAGGTGCCCCAGGCATCCACCGGGTTCTCGCCCTTTGAGCTCTTATATGGAAGGAGGGTACGCGGACCCCTCGATCTCATTCGAGAGGTCTGGGAGGGGCAGGATATGGGTCCCGGGGTTTCCATAGTGGAATACGTTCTAAAGTTCCGGGAAAAGATGGACACCCTGGTGGGGTTAGTGCGAGAGAATCTTACTCAAGCCCAGGCCACTCAGAAGCAGTGGTATGACCACGGGGCTAGGGAGAAAGTTTATAAGGTAGGTCACAAGGTATGGGTCCTAAACCCGATGCGACAGAATAAGCTGCAGGCCGCTTGGGATGGGCCCTATACCATACATAGGAAGATTAGTGATGTGACCTATGTGGTCACGCTGGATGACCGAGGTAAGCAGCTGAAAACGTACCATGTCAATATGTTAAAGGAACATCATGATAGAACCGCGTGCACTCTCCCTGTCTGCAGTTTGCTACCGGACGGTGAAGCAGAGGCCCTGGTTGACATCCTGGCCTCCACCCAGGACACCGACTCTGTTACCGAGGTGCAGATCAATCCGGAGTTGACAGCAGAGCAGCAGGCTGGGCTATCTGATGTGCTGACCCTTTACCATGGTACCTTTACAGCCCGCCCTGGTCTGACCAGCCTGGCAGTACACCATGTTGACACCGGAAATAACAAGCCGGTTAGACAGTCAGCATATAGAGTCTCCCCTGAGGTTCAGGCCCACATCAGCAAGGAGATTGAGGAAATGCTGTCACTAGGGGTGATCCAACGGTCGCACAGCGCATGGGCATCACCTGTAGTGCTAGTACCCAAAGGGGACCAGACCACTCGGTTCTGTGTAGATTATCGAAAACTAAATTTGATAACTGCATCAGATGCTTACCCAATGCCGAGGGTCGACGAATTGTTAGATAAGCTAGCTGGCGCGCAATATCTAACAATCGTGGATTTGAGTCGGGGATACTGGCAGGTCCCTCTAACAGCTGAGGCACGGGAGAGGTCTGCCTTTATCACCCCCTCAGGTCTGTTTGAATTTAATGTAATGCCTTTTGGAATGAAAAACACCCCGGCCACCTTCCAAAGGGTTGTAAATGGTCTCCAGGAAGGTTTGGAACACTGCGCTGTCGCCTACCTAGATGACATTGCCGTGCTTAGCGCCAACTGGAAAGAGCACTTAGCGCAGCTGTCACAGGTTTTGGGACGCATCACTGCAGCAGGACTAACAGTCAAGCCTAGCAAGTGTCAGATAGGTATGAAACAGGTACAGTACCTGGGACATGTGGTGGGGGGGGAGAGCTTCGTCCAGATACTGGGAAGGTAGATGCCATTGTGTCCTGGCCCACCCCCCAAACGAAGACACAGATTCAGTCCTTCTTAGGAACTGCTGGGTACTATAGAAAGTTTGTCCCCAACTACAGTGCCCTCGCCAAGCCATTGACAGATCTCACCAAAAAGAAGCTGCCCAAGCAGATTCTCTGTACGCCAGAATGTGAACAGTCGTTCACAGCTCTGAAGAGGGCCCTAGCCAGCCCTCCCGTGTTGCAAGCACCAGACTTCAGCCGACGGTTTGTCCAGACGGACGCCTCAGCCTTTGGCCTAGGTGCTGTGTTAAGCCAGGTAAACCAAACTGGGGAAGAACATCCGATTCTGTATTTAAGTCGGAAACTGCTACCCCGGGAGGTAGCTTACGCCACCATAGAGAAGGAGTGCTTGGCAATTGTATGGGCCCTACAAAAGCTGCAGCACTATCTCTACGGTCGCGTACTCACGGTTGTCACCGACCACAACCCTCTTAGTTGGTTACATCGGGGTTCTGGTGACAATGGCAAATTGCTGAAATGGAGCTTAGTTCTCCAACAATATAGCTTCACTATTCAACACAGGAAAGGGAGCAATCATGGGAATGCTGATGGGCTGTCCCGTCAAGCAGAACCAACAATGTAGGCGCTGGCAGGATAATCTGGGAAGATCATCTGCCTTGCCCCATTCTAAAGAGGGGAGGTGTGGTGATATATTGGGGTGCTGATAATGTTAAGGATAATAACAGAACATATTTCTGTCCTGTTTCTGTCTACTGGGTAAAACCTCAGATGTGTATTGTGCTTTGGAGTAATTGGTCACCTGGCCAGAGTAAACTGAAGGCTAATGTGAGTCTGCATGTAAATGTACATTACCTCTGCCCTCATTGTCCAGCAGGGGAAACTGTGTCTACTGCTAATTAGCTGCCAATTGAGGAAGAATAGGCTGGTCGGCATGGCTTTTGAGCTCTGGAGTCAGCCATTGTCCCATTATACAAAGCAAGCCTACCAGCGTCTTGGGGACAGGGGAAGCTGACACCTGAAGGTTTGAAATTTACATGACAGCCGGCTGGAAGGGGTTGGAAATCTCTGCAGACTTTAAAAACGGAGACAGGAAAGCTTTGATGCTAGGAAATAATGTTGAGGAAGCCTTTTAATGTCTGTTAGGATACAATCTTACCTG
Organism: Hyperolius riggenbachi; assembly: GCF_040937935.1. Lineage (NCBI taxonomy): Eukaryota > Metazoa > Chordata > Amphibia > Anura > Hyperoliidae > Hyperolius > Hyperolius riggenbachi. The sequence continues at coordinate 141,036,868 of NC_090652.1, read as the reverse complement.
TTGAATTCTGCAACCTTCAAAAAGCTAAAACAGGAACCTTTTAAAGTTCGCATATCACAGGAAGACTAGGACAAGCATTCGGTGATGTCACAAACGGGGAAATTGCATTAGTTCCTGGGGGCTGGACATTAAATGCCCCAGGGGACACTTCGGACTATTAAAGTTGGTCCAGGACAGTCACAGGTATCTTCTCCTGGAGATAGCGCATAGCTAGGGATGATCTTGACTCCTGGTCGAAAAAACGGCGTGCTCCCGCCAACAACGTTTAGACCTTCAAGTTGGTAACGTTTTAATCCCCATTTTTATTTTTACGCAAATATCCTTGTGTGTATTTTTGTAACTTTTATCTTGTAACTTTTACTTTGTACTTTTTTACTTTGTTTTTTGTACATCTGTTGTATATATTACTTTCTGCACTGTTCCACGTTTTCCTGGAATATTAAATCGTTATTTAATAAGCTTGACTTCTGCTGTACTAAACTAACACTCATAGTCTAGAAGAGACTGAAGTGCAACTGTGTATAAATCCATGCCTAATTGTACGTTTGAGCAACCCTACCGTATGTGATTGTAATTGCATTGTGTGTGGGGGCGTTTGTCATACGTTGGCCTAAAGCGCGTAGCTGACCCAACGTATGAAAACGCCAGTGCGAGTAGCTCGACAGCAGACTGGCTAACAGTATAGTTCGGAACGACTGTTAGTGGTTTTGCTTCACTACAGTGTAAGATTGCAACTGTGTGTGTGTGTGTGTGTGCGCGTGGCGTTCCCGTATTTGGCCTAAAGCGCAAAGCTGACCCGAATACGAAAATGCGGATTGCGCTGAGCACTCGACAGCAGAGTGGACGTGTCTAGCAAACCGCTAGTTGTGGCAGTGAGAAGGGTTCTGAGGGGTCACAGCCTTGTTTGTAGTTTGAATAAGGCTGCTCCCCGCTTGATCTGGTCAAACCCGCAGTCGGGAACCGTATACGCAGGCGTGCCGCGGGCCGGTTCCTGACACCTTTGCTGGTCATCCTTTCATGGTTTGTTACTGAGAAACACTCCTTGAGTGTCAGCCTTCCGTGTTGGTTTGTTAAAGTTATCTTAGAGTAATTCTTGGGACTGCACTAGGCAGCTTCTCTAGTGCAGTTAGGTTGCTTATCTGTTTTGTCTGTGTTGCCTCTCTGCTGCGATTGTCCTGTCGCCAGCGGTGGTCGACAGGAAATCATTCTGTCTGTCTAGGGGTGCTAACCAGAGCAGCGGTTGATACTGGTAACCCCTTCTGTTCATCTGTCTAGCTTGGATCGCACTAGCCTCTAGCGGTAGCGGCTGTGGATCCTTCTGATCTGCATTCTTGAAGTGTAAGCTGGAGCAGCGGTTGCTACTGGCTACCTCATCTGTCTGTCTTGCTTGGATCGCACTAGCTCCTAGCGGTAGCGGCTGTGGATCCTTCTGATCTGTGTTCCTGCTTGTACTCGGATCGCACTCGCTCTGGCGGAAAGAGCAGTGGATCTTTCCTATCCTGTTCCTGAACCCGGATCGCACTCGCTCTGGCGGAAAGAGCAGTGGATCTTTCCTGTCCTGTCCCTGAACCCGGATCACACTCACTCTGGCGGAAGAGCGGTGGATCTTATCTCTCATATTCCTGTTTTCCGTTTGTTTGTCTTGTCTGATACGAACGCTTGCTGTAGGCTCGGTGAGGTGACCGTTTAGGAAGCGTTCACGTTCTCTCTTTTCGTGTTTGTCTGTCATTGGTTAGTCAGGGCGGCGTCCCTGTCTCTGTTGCGCTTTTCGTGCGGAGACCGCGCCGTAAACGCGTTCGCTGTTGCGAATGAGTGCGGTGTTCGCGTTTAGCTAGCGTTTGTTGTTTTCGTTATCTTCTTATTGTTATTTGCTGTGCCTTTGCTACTCTCGTGCTCTGTCCTTCTCTGTCTGGTGTCTGTTGGCAATTGCCATTCTTTGCGATTGCGTTCTTGCTTTTGTTTCTGCTGATGTGTGTTCACAGTCGCTGGGTGGCGACTAGATTGGTAGACACACATTCATCCTGTATATGTGCTCTTTCTCTTTAAGGGCTGTTCAGCCTTGCATTGCCTTAGATCTGTACAATTCCCATCTGGCATCTGTGGCCGTGCAGAGGCTGTGCTCGTCTGCACTCCACAGCCCCATCTGCCGGTGGGAATTGCCCTCTGCTGGTGCATTGCACCTAACCTGGGTTCACTTAATTATACGCTTGTGGAGGGTTTCCGCTGTGTCAGTGCGCATTTTGTGCACTGACCACGGAAACGATTCCGCAAACGTTACAGATAATTGTGCACGTATGCAACCACCTCCTGGCTTTCCCTCACCATAGTGTATTCACAGCTGGTTCCGCAAGATTATCTTATGATTGTTGAGTTTTCTACACATTGAAGCTCAGCATATCAATGCTTAAAGTAAACCTGAGATCAAAGATTAGCCTGTATTTATACTTGCCTTATTTTCACCAACTTAGGACAATTTCTGAATATCATCCCCTTCAGCCTCTGCGAAGTCCCTTTCCAACATCTAGTCAACACTATCTTTTGGGATTTTACTGATGTACTTATGAATGTCTATCTTGATAACATCCTGGTTTTCTCTACATTTCTGAGAGTGTACAGTGTTCATATCAAGAAGGCTCTAGGCACCTAAGAATTCACGGGTTTTAATCAAAACCAGAAATCTGTGAGTTTCAATGAGAGAACATCCAATTTCTGGGCCTTAACATATTACCCAAAGGAATAACCATGGATCTACCAGAGAATAATTGGTTTTGCTATTTTTTCCCCCATAATGGGCATGATTTACAAAGTTTTTTCCCCTGTTTTCCCTCTGTTTTCACCTTGTCTATGTTACTTTTTTTAAGTTTCCAAAGAGCAAAAACATAACAATTAAGGTAAGAAGAGTAATACTGAACTACTTAAGATCCACTGAAGATTTCCAAGTGGCGCTAACTGGACCATAGTACAAACTCAAGGAAGAAATTAACCTACTTAGGCCTGAAGCATAAGTTGATGGCAGGACACACGCTGAGATATCTGGATTTTACATTCAACCAAGACACTACCAGGGAGGCATTCACCCAGGGGAAAGAGGGAGGGGTGGGAGGGATGAAAGTTTGAAGGTGTGGTGATATATTGGGGTGCTGATGCTGTTAAGGAATACAGTAAAATACTTTCATTTTTCTATCTGCTGTATATTTTGGCAGAGGTGTAGGTATGTCAGCCAGTCTGGCTTTTGGAAGGTGTCACCTGGATAATGTCTGTATGTAGATTAAATTTGCTTTCAGGGCAGAGATCAAAGGAACTGCCATTGTCTTAACTGAATAGACCAGTCACCTTCAATAAACAATTGTCACCTGGACTGGCTGCAGTATGCTTTGAAGCAAGATCACACCAGCCTGAGCCAGGACTTCACACAGGACATCCTGCTGCAATGTGAAAGCCTTAATCAAGTTTTCACCTGGAGTTGAAAAACCCCACTTCACAATCTGTTGATGTATAGACTTTTACCTGGAAATGGAATTATGACTGAGGATGTAACTAAATCTAGTCTCCCCCCCCCCCCCCCCGTCCCCCCGTCCACAAAGGCTTACAGCCTCGAGGCGAATATTTCATTATAAAAACCAGGGGACAGATACCTCAAATCAGTCCCCTCCTGACGGTAGCTGTGGCTGGTCTCCTGGCCCAAGCTAGGGGACTCCTGGTCTAACCAGAATTGTGTCCGTCCACAAAAGTTCAAGGTTCTTCTATCTGGATCCCTGTATTTTGGTAAGCAAATTGCTTGGTGTGTATTTTTGTAACTTTTATCTTGTAACTTTTTGTTTTGTTTTTTTTGTAATCTTTTGTATATATTCTGTTCTGCATTGTTCCACTTTTTCCCCTGGAATATTAAATTATTATTTAATAAGCCTGACTTCTGCTGTACTAAACTAACACTCGTAGCCTAGAAGAGACTGAAGTGTAACCGTGTATAAGTTTCAGGCCTAATTGTACGCTTGAGCAACACCACCGTATGAGATTGTAATTGCATTGTGTGTATGAGGCACTTCTGCGCTCGACAGCCGAGTGGGAAGTCTAACAGTATCGTTCGGAACGAATGTTAGTGGTTTTGCTGCACGACAGTGTAACTTGCATTACAAATCAGTGCCTGATTGTGCTGTGTTACTGTACAACTGTACTGCGTGTGTGTGAGAACGCCACGTTCTCGTATTCGGCCTAAGCGCAAAGCTGACCCAAATACGAAAACGCAGATTGCGCGTTAAGCCCTCGACAGCTGAGTGGACGTGTCTAGCAACGGCTAGTGGTGGCAATGGGAAGTGTGTGAGGGGTACCAACCTTGTTTGTAGCTTAAATAAGGCTGTTCCCCGCTTAATCTGGTCAAACCCGCAGTCGGGAACTGTATACGCAGGCATGCCGCGGGCCGGTTCCTGACAGAAGGTTATATAAAATCTTTAAAAAAAATTCTGAAAAGAATGGGTACATCTTATGCTATACCCACAGACCTCATAGAATAGGGGGTTCTCTGGAAATGGGTACTTTACTCAATATGGGCTCACTTATGAGCCTACATATGCATACTAAGTGCCATCTGAGATTAATGTTAATAATATAAATCTGTGGTTATAGTGCTGTGACATATGATATCGATCTGCAATTTAAACTGGCAACGACTGTACATTAGAACTATATTTGTCATCTATGTACTGCATAATTTTCTAAATAAAGATTATATAAGAAAAAAAAAAGAACAGTAATATTGAAATGAAGTTAATCAGGAACAACTTACTTTGAGCGACTATTGTGCCTGTAAATGTGCTGAGAGGTTGATTTTATCAATTAGATGATAAATAAGGCATTTCTGAGAAGTTATGTGAATAGAGCCCAATATGTTCATTGAATAAAGAAGGCGTATACAAACCACAAACTCAAGGGTACATAGTATAAGCTATGTATCATCAACAATGGCAAACTCGAAATGACATCGGCAAGGGAATAAACAGGCTATATTGATACTATCTAATAAAAAACTACAGAATAAGGCTCAATTCAGCATTAATAGCTCCTGTGATAACCACTTATATAAAGTGTATTGAGTCAAAAGCTTTATGCTTTTTGGATTATGGCATAGACACTTCAGCTTGTCAGATCACTGAAGAATGTTAAACAGATAGGCAGTAGAAGGCTACTTCAATCACCAAAACTCAGATAAACAAGTTGCAATATAAAAATTTGAAGGTAGTAAACTACACAAACAGTCATATTGGGCTTAATGAGCAAAGAAGTCTCAGAGGCAAACAACCCGGATCGCATGGATAATACACAGCAGTGAGGAAGGGGAGTCATTAACCCTAAAAGCGATAGTATCATTAAAGTCACTACATAAAGCGCACAGATATATCATTCAAACGACTAGATCTCAGTGTCAGAAGGATCAACCAGACCCTAATATGTTACTCAAACCCAGAAACCACCTGTGAAAATTACTGTACAGGTAGAATGACAGGAGTTTGTGTGCAGGACCTAAGCGGTTAAAGAAGCATAATCTGCTGTGTCCTTGAAAATCCACCCATTGCGCCCAGTAAATTTATGGGTTTTATCCCGTTTCAATGATAGTAGCTCTGGTTTTGCTAATTGATATTATAGGTTCATCAAGAACCTATCCACGGTTGTGTTGCCAATCATCTGCTCACCAAACAACACCAGCCTTTTCACTGGATCATTAAAACCCATGCAGCTTTCAGTAAACCTAAACCCTTATTCACCACAGCCCTGATACTTCAAATACACCTGAACAGAGAGGGCTATGGAAGCTGCCATATTTATTTCCTTTAAAACAATACCAGTTGCCTGGCAGTCCTGCTGGTCTCTGGCAGCAGTAGTGTCTGAATCCCACACCTAAAACAAGCATGAAGCTAATTCAGTCATGCTTTATTCTGAAACAACTGATCTGCATGATTGTTCAGGGTTTAGGGCTAAGAGTATTTGAGACAGGTTCAGCAGGGCAGCCAGGCAATCTACATTGTTTAAAATGAAATAAATATCTCAGCCTCCACATCTCTCCCAATCTGTTGGATCCTAAGCGCCTTCTTCATCCCATATTTTCTCTAGAAAATTAAGCCCATCTGTAATGAATCAGAGCATTGGTGAAAGAGACATACTGGACAGTAGAGATGAGCAAGAACATTCTCACAAAAAAAAGAGCTTGTCCTGCAGTGTGTGGGAGGCAAAAACTGTGTATGCGGGGGTTAACTCACCTAAGCCACAGCTTTCGTTTTGATGTGCTCTATGCTACATTCCATCTTACACTTCCGTATTCTAAGCCGGAACTACCACTCTGAAGGCGGAAGTGTAGGAAGGTGGGATGCAGCATAGATTGCATCGGAGGAGAGAATGTGGTTTAGGCGAGTTAACCCACGCACACACAGCTCTCTCCTCCCGCACACTGCAGGACAATCACACTTTTTGCAAGACTGTTCTAGCTCATCCCTACAAAGAATGGCACAGTCTCTTGGGAGAAGCACAGCATCTCATCCTTATGCTTAATAAGCACAGAAATCTAAAATACCTTCCTATGATTCCTACAGGTGTTTTTCTAAAGTGTTCCCTATGTGAATCCTGTTTATTAATGCTTCAATCTAAACCTTGCTCATTGAATGATATGTTTGTACAGTTCTTTCCTTTCACAAAACGCAATAAAAATTTATTGAAACAAAAAGAAATCTAAAATACCTGCATACACCTTGTCAGATCTTGAATCTTTTATTCAAGATCTGAGTTCCACATAACTCCTCAGCCTGAATCCAAGAACTATAAAGCCTCATACACACTAGACAGTTCTCAGCTAAGAAATCCGGTCAAGGCCATCTATGATGAGAATCTAGCATGTGTATGGTGGCCTCAACATGTCGCCAAGAGATCTGGAGTGCTGGATCGTCTTGGCCAAATGCAGGCTGAGTACATTATTCCCTTACCTACCCTGCCCACTATAAGCTGCCCCATTGTGCACCATGCAATCATCCCTCCTCCCCTTTCCATAGTAACAAAATGTATTGCTAGCCTACAGACTAGTGATCCATCTGTACAGTATTCAGCCCCCGAATGGTCATCTGAGAGAAAGAGGTTGGGTTGCCCTGTACACAGTGTGTGTACGGCAGCCCTTGACCCTGCTTAATGTGTCAGGAAGAGATTCTTCCTACTGGACATTGCCCAGCACTATTGCTTTCTGCATGGTAACACTTTTGATCTGCATGACAACACAAAGTCCATACTTATGCTGGGAGTACATCATGCAATTTCCTTTCAGATAGATGGGTCGATAGATAATTTATAACAGATCCAATCCGATTTTGACCATTTTTCTGATTACTTCTATACAAATTGATCTGTAAAACGATGGGAAATCAGATCGGAACTGTCGGAAATGATCTATCGTCCCATCCATCTGATGAAAAATTGCATAGTGTATTCCCAGCATTAGACATTTCAGCTGAGATCCCAATGTGTTGCCATTTATCACGTAACGCATGTGATTTCCTGTCGGGTTCAATTTTGTTGTGGCCTCTGATGTCTTCGCTATAATGCATGTGTTCGTGCATGCGTTGTGTAGTGTGAATAGGTCCTGAAACAATTGCCACAACTAAACAATGTTTGATCTGAATTTCTTCAACAATAAAAGGAAGCCCCTTTAGTTCAGATTTTTGTTCAGCTTAATTAATGTTTGATGAAATCGAATGCTTAATCTACATTGCATGGTATATATAGTATTCTTTATTTGGGCTGTTTATTAAATGCTGGCACTGGCAGCCAGGTCATCACTACGACACATGTGTAACTAATCCCAGCACTGTTCTCCTCACTTGCTGCATTTATAAATTCCAAACTAGTGACAAAATAAACATATAGGCGGGGCAGATGAATAGCTCCTTTATGGCACCCTCTCATCTCTACACTCCAATGGGCTCTATTCTCAAAGACTTCCCGCATGCGGTAAAGTGCATGCGGGAAGTTACCGACCAAAACACCGCCACATTGAAATTCTCAAAATGTTTCGCATGTTTTTTCCGCATGTGGAAAAAGTGTGGTAAAAGTGCGGGATTCATGCGGAAAAATTTCCGCAAAAGTCGGTATTTTCCGCAATAAAAGATCAATTCTCAAAAATGTTCAGGCGCATCATTTCATCGTTAATTACCGATTTTTTATCACCTACAAGTAGTAGGTGATATATTTCGCATCCCATTGACTTTAATGAAGTCTGGAGGCTTAAAGGGAACCTTAACTGAATGGGGGGTAAAGAGTTTCACTTACCTGGGGCTGTTACCAGCCCCCTGCAGCAGTCCTGTGCCCTCGGCGCCGCTCTGGAATCCTCTGGTCCCCCCGCTGTCACTTAGTTTCGTTTTTGACGACTCACCAGTCGGCCGGCCGCCATGCGTATTATTGGACGCATTCCCTACTGCAATTAGCGCTGTTGCGGACCCGCAACGTGTACAAAAATATGCGTTGCCGCATATCTACGCGTGCGTAATGCGGCAACGCGTATCTTTGTACGGGTCCGCAACAGCGCTAATTGCAGTAGGGAATGCGTCCAATAATACGCATGGCGGCCGGCCCACTGGTGAGTCGTCAAAAACGAAACTAAGTGACAGCAGGGGACAGGAGGATTCCAGAGCGGCTCCGAGGGCACAGGACTGCTGCAGGGGGCTGGTAACAGCCCCAGGTAAGTGAAACTCTTTACCCCCGTTCAGTTAAGGTTCCCTTTAAGGGCTGTGCTTGCTGGACTTTAGTTTTTTTTTTTTTTTTTTTAAACACAATAGCCTCGATTCATAAAAGTGCCTGCGAGCGGGGAAAGTCGAGCGGGGAAACACCGCTGTCGGTATTTCCGCCTTCAGGGAGGTAATTCATAAAAATTTAGCTAGTTGTGACAGGCGTGCGGAGATACTCCGCTGTAGGCAGGCGTTAGGCTGTCCTACGCATGCGGAAACAGGAGAAGCAGGCGGAATCCCTCCGTGCGGTGTTCTCTCTGCAGCTGCTTGGGAGGTCTGTCCCATTCACTGCAACGGATTCCGCACGCTTCTCGCCACATCAGAGGTAGCGGTAATACCCGTCCGCATACCGCTACCTCTAATCTTTATGAATTGACATTTGTTACTTTTGCTGTGATAATCACCGCGCAAGGCGGTGATTGATCACTCTGCTCGTGGATGTCGGCTTTTCATGCGGAAAAAGCCTTTATGAATACAGATTTGGCTGTGTGGTCGGTAAAGTGAGCAGTTTTCAGCATTTCCTCATGCGGAAATGCTTTATGAATCGAGGCCTTTGTTTATGCAACCTTTTTACTGCATGATTCCCGCATGAATAATGGCTGTTTCCGCCTCTTTTTTCCCGCATGCGGAAAATATTAGTGAATGTGGAACAAATGCGGAGTTTACCGCTGGGGGAAATATAGCGGTAAAATTTTGCGGAAAAGTTTGGTCTTTGAGAATAGAGCCCAATGGGCTCTATTCTCAATGAGTTTCCGCATGCGGTAAAGTACATGCGGGAAGTTTGCACCCAAAATACCGGCAAGTTGGGATTCTCAAAATGTTCCGCATGTTTTTTCCGCATGCGGAAAAAGTGTGATAAAAGTGCGGGATTCATGCGGTAAAATTTCCGCAAAAGTCGGTATTTTCCGCAATAAAAGATCAATTCTCAAAGATGTTCAGGCGCATCTTTTCTTCGTTAATTACCGAATTTTTATCACCTACAAGAAGTAGGTGATATATTCCGCATCCCATTGACTTTAATGAAGTGTGGAGGCTTAAGGGCTGTGCTTGGTGGACTTTAACTTTTTTTTTTTAAACACTTTTTCATGCGACCTTTTTACCGCATGATTCCCGCATGAATAATGCCTGTTTCCGCATCTTTTTTCCCGCATGCGGCAAACATGCGGAAAATGTTAGTGAATGCTAAAAAAATGCGGAGTTTACCGCTGGCGGGAATTTACCGGTAAAATTTTGCGGTACTTTTGGCTCTTTGAGAATAGAGCCCAATGAGTTCTGGGTCACCATGAGCTTGCTGGTTAGTCTCTCTCTCTCTCTCATCTCTACACACCGTACACTGGAGTTGCTGCAGAGTGGGAGACTTTTAGCGAACTACATTTCCCATGACACCTCTGTGGCTGCGTCGTCAAAAGAAGCGAAAGGGCGTTTCAGGTTCCTTAGGCGGAGCAAAGCATTGTTGGCGCCGTAGTTCTCAGAGGAAGGGCGTCTGAGGTAAGTGAATGAAGCTAGAGGGTTGAGGGAACTACTGATATCCACCTCCTGCGTCTCGTGCCGTGCGCCGGCATGCGTCAGTGACGTTGCGGCAACACACGAGGAGCCGTTGAGTGAGTGCTGAGTCGGGTTAGTGGCACCGCCAGCAGCGGGTTTAGCCGGGTGTTGTTTGGACTCTCAGCCGGCGCGTGTCTTCTCTCCCGGGAAGCTGGTCTGTAGCCGCAGCGCGATAAGAGCTTCTCCGCCCCACCAACACACACCCGGAAACGATGGACAACAGCGACTCAGCCCCGGATTCCTGGGAGCAGGCGGACATAGACGCTCCGGAGGCCCAGCTCAACTCGTCCCTGGCCAAGCTGAACGTCAACGCCAAGCCTTTCGTCCCCAATGTGCACGCGGCCGAGTTCGTGCCTTCTTTCCTGATGAAGAGCAGCTCGGCCTCAGACGGGCTGCAGGAGGAGGAGGAGGGTAAGGCCGATCGACTCACCTGCTCGGCCGGGCGGGGTGCTCCAGACGAGTCCGGGCCTGGAGCAGCAGCAACACACTCATCACTGAGGACAGCCACGTTTAATGTTAGCCTCAGCAAGGGTTCGCCTCGAAAAGGGTTCAATCACAAATCATGCTGCCCTGATTTGTGGGAGCCACATTAAATAGAAGTATATGCTTATGACAAGCTGCTACTTATAAACTTTTGTTAGCTGTGTGATTTGTTGAAGTTTCTTTTTAGTTAAGTGTGACTAGGTCAATTCCGCTGTGAAAAACTGGTACCCACATAATTAGGTTACCTATTTGAGTGCATTCAATTTTGGCATTATTGGGTTTGGCACCCAATATTTGGAGACTCGTTAATTGAATTTGCAATCATGTCTTGGTGATTACGGGTGCTAGTCTACTTTAGGGGGCCCAGCAGGAAACCTCAGAGTGGAAATCAGCTAATGTGATTGGGTGGGTGGCACCCTCCCAAACTACTAGGTTTCCAATAGGATGTAGTAAATTACGCCCACACTTTGGCCAATCACAACGCTTTGTGCTCTAGAAGATACTGTGATTGGAGAACTGTTTACTATGAGGAGTCTTGCTGGGTAGACTAGAGCTGTTGTACCAAGCCAGTCCCCCTATTGTTATGACCCCCCTAAGTGAACCTTTTCCTGATGTCTATATCTTCTATCCTCCCTCTAAGTGTACCCAGAAGTACATTGAGCATTTGCAAGACCAGGGTAAAATGTTGTGAGACCTTAGGGTGAGGGGGCAGTATTTATATTTAAAAATAAATGCATGCTTACTTGGCAAACACTGCCATGAGGATGACTTTGCATCCCCAATGTCTCCCATGGAACCCATCTGGCGATGCATATGCTTCCCCCCCCCCCCCCCCGCCAACAAATCCCCAGGACCCTCAATATAGTGGGATGGAAGTGTTGTAACAGCCTGGCGTTCTTGCCTGTTGCCTAGTGTTAAAGGATACCAGAGCTGAACACTATACTAAAAAGGGGGAGGGGGAAAAGGCATGTATAAGGCCCAGTACTCATGCTTACAGTTCTCCTTCCTCCCTCTTTTATACATCAATTCCTTCGTAGTCCAGGTCAGTGGAGTTGGGTGGTAGTGCGCTCAGCGGTACAAGACGTCATTGTGCTGTCGTGCGCAGATGTGGAGCATGCCTGGCCACGTGCCTATGTACTACCACCTGAAACCTGTGACCTGGACTCAGCTTCCATAAGGGAATTAAGGTATAGAGGGGGTCAAAGGAGAATGGGGGGAAGCGGTGGGCATGAGGAATGCACCTTATACATGCCTGCTCCCTCTTTTTGGTATAGTGTTAGGCCCTGGTATTCTTGAACACTAGGGAAGAGGCAGGAAGCTAAGCTGCGACCCAGGAAGTACCTCCTAGGTCGTGGCTTAGCTTCCGATTGGATGAAGCACACAGAGGCGGGGGAGCGCACAATTATTGATGGGCTGCAGGTAAATAGAAGGCCAGCGACAAGGAGATTGTCGCTAGCCTGGCGCTTTTTTTTGGAGGGGGGGACAAGAGGCGGCAATACAGAGGCATGTAATTATGCACAAAACATGCATCTGTGTTCTCTTAAGATTTAAAATACAGCCTCTGGTTCTCTTTAACCTTGCTGGACAGAGTTGATTAATACATAGTCTCTGTTTTATGGGGGCTGACATCTTGTTCTTAGCAAAATCTGAAAATTACACTGGAGGCATTTTCATTGTCCCCCTTCTCCTTTATGGAACAAAATGATCTGTGAAGCAGCTGTTCTGTGGAAACAGGTCTATCCAGAATGTTTCCAGAGAAATCTTTTGGGTGACAGTTATTGAAAGTGTGTTTATAGGTTAAGACTGTAATAAGCTTCATATATGATCCTTACTTAGAGGAGAACAAACAGATTTGTTTTATTTGAAAAAGGCATGAGTTCAGGTTCACTTGTGTTTTAAACAAGAGCAAGGGTAAAGTTGGCCATGCACATATATAGATTTCCACCTATTGTTTCAAAACGATTGTTGATCTACCGCTGCTCCTGCCTAGCCCACAATCAACCTAGATTTTCCATCCTGTCCGCTCAATACTTTTGATAGATTTATTTTATTTTTTTTTTAGTCAGAATTGATTGAAATTCAGTCTACCGAACATTGAATGGAATTGATTCCCATCCGATTCGATCAGAGTGATCAAATCTGCAGAGAATCAAATGGGAACATCAATGAGTGTAAGGGCTAAGGCTGCAATTTGAGAGCCACTGTACACACGCCTGATTATTGGCTGAGGGAGTCTTTATTGGCTACCAGGGCTGTGGAGTTGGAGTAATTTTGGGTACCTGGAGTCGGAGTTGGAGTCGGTGGTTTCATAAACTGAGTTGGATGATTTTTGTCCCAAATCCACAGCCTTGGAAAGTATAATGCTGGCTACACACGGTGCTTTCCCGCACTTGATTACCGTCGATTTGATTATTTCCGACATGTCCGATTCACGTTTCGATGGATCGTTGGGTCGATTTGCCATACCATACACAATCGACCTAAAAATCATCAAAATGCGCTCGGAAATAAATGAATCGAGCGGTGCATTCGATGCGGGAACGCACCGTGTAGCCCGCATAAGACTGAGTCGAGGAGTCGGAGCTATTCTGGGTACCTGGAGTTGGAGTCTGAGGTTTCATAAACTGAGGAGTTGGAGTCTGATCATTTTTGTACCGACTCCACAGCCCTGTTGGCTACCTTTACTGACCTTAGTCAAGTGTGGGTACAAGCCGTTAGTCACAATCAGATATGTATATCTCTGATTTTAAAAATACGGTGATTTCTTCACTGCAGCAGCACTAGTAACTGGTATTTTGGTTTATTCCATTTTTGTGGACTGAGCACTGCTAATACAGTATATCCAAGTTATTGATGACTGTTGAACTCTGTATGATATACTCTACATAAGCTACAGTGCTGCAGAAGATGTTGGTGCTATATAAATACTAAATAATAATCTGAGAAATACGTTTTTATCATACCTTACTTTTGATCACCGTTTAATTTTATTAGGAGTCTGTGCATTTTTGTATGACTCCAGGTACCCAAAATTGCTTCGACTTGAACTCCACAGCCCTGCATGTCTAGAGATGGCTAAGGAGCTCCGTGTTCTCCCCACAGATTTATTCCAGCTGGTTGGCATGAAAAAGTAGCCTGGTGGGGCGAGATTAGAGCATGTAGGGCTGGCACTTCTCTGCACAAGTCTGCTTACAGCAGAGAAGGTGGTGAGCCAATGACAGCCGGGTGCTCACCAAAACTAGCTGGGTGGAGCACTCTGCTAAAAGCTTGGGGAGAACACTGGAGCTGTTGCTTGAGGAAGATTAAAAGATTATGGCAGCATACATCTTAAATGTGTATGTAGCTTTAGAGACCACCTATTGTTTTAGACAATCGTGGCCATTTCCACTACACACGGTGCAATCATCGCATTGCACCGCATTTAAACTGCAGCACCCTTTAGTCAATGGAACAGTTTCCATTGATGCGAATTACCCGAAGTGATGTGTATCGGGGGGGATTATGGATAGCATGCTGCAGATTTCCACAGCACGCATCTGAGTCCCCATTGCCGCTAACAGGAAGCTGCGTGACGTCGCATCCGGTTGTTCAAACGACCACCAGAAGTACCTGCGGGGGGATGCGAGGCAATTAGGCGATTGCTTTGGATCCAGAACCCGAGTGGAAACGGGCCCTTAGATCTGTGCTTGGCGTGGGAGAGGACTCTATGCTTTTCTGAACAGATTTGCTCTGGAGATCGATCTTTTGGCTACATCTGGTGCCAGTCTATAAAGGACGTACACAACTAGTTTAAAGTTGGCTGAAGCAACCGATAACGACCGGCATGTGTACAGTAGGTGAACTAACTCTACCAAGTGATAGCTGATAACTTTGTTCCTACCTGCCGCGTGATGTCATTGCAACATAATGCATCTGTACAGCCTTGGCCCAATGATGTCGCCTGTTGGGCCCCCGACCCCTGTTGGGCGACATCAATCCAGCCTGTCATGCTAGGTACAAACGATACCAATTTCTGACAGATTTACTGTCAGATTCACTATTTCCAACAGGTCTGATTTGATTTCCAATCAATTTTCTGATAGATTTTCTGTTCACTTCTATGGAAAATCGATCGAAAATCAAGTCAGACATGTTGGACCTAGTCGATCTGACAGTAAATCTGTCAGAAAATTGTATCATGTGTACCTAGCATTAGAACCTTAAAGGAAACCTGAGATAAAATGTACTTAAGCATTTATACTTACCTGGGGCATTCTTCAGCCCCCTTTAGGCCATAGGCACCCTCGCCGTCCTCCCCGGCTGCTCTAGTCATCGGCTGGCTGTACTACTACACAGATGCACAGCACTCCAGGCGATGGGAGTGTGGCTTGGCTGCACATGCGCAGTACACCATGACTGAGCCGACTGAAGGGAAAGACTGTGCCGGCCAGCGGATGTTTGGAGTAGCCAGAGAAAATGCCTCATGATCCAGCGGCCTAATGGGTGCTGAAGGAAGCCTTAGGTAAGTATAAATGCTTTAGTAAATGTAATCTCGGTACATTTTAAGTGTATGGGCACCTTAATGACATATACAAACTGGGGGTAAGGCCTCGTTCACATCATTTAGCGCAGATGGCTGTGCGATTGGAACGCAACGCGTCCGCACGCCATCTGCGCTCCTCTGCGCTGCGATTCCCAAAAATGCGTGCAGCACGCGATAGCGCAAATCGCGCTGCTACGCAGCGCATATGATGGGAACGGTAGAAGGGCTGTCTATGCCCTTCTACCGTTCTTGCGTCGCACACTATACGCGCTGCCAAAATGCGGACGGCAGCGCGTATAGTCTGAACGAGGCCTAAGGCGCACAGATTACTAGTAGACGGCTCCTCTAAAATGTAAAATTAACCTTTTCACCTCCCCCAGCATGAGTATCTACCTCCCTGTATTTACACAAATATAAACAAATACAAACACTTGGTTCTGTTTCTATTTTTAGAACACACTAACTCTATTTCCATCTTGTGGCCAAAAAGTAAAACCACATCCAAATACCCTATTATACACCTTCCCATAGAAAAATGAAATACATTTTCATTATTTTTAAAAACCCTTCGAGGTGAAATGGTTAAATATATTGGCCTTTTAGAAAACAAAATTGGAATCGCTGGGCTAGCTTGAGCAACTGAGATTTTGATTCCCTGTTGGGTTTGTGTGCCACGTTAAAATGACAACAGCAAGCTGTAATTACCATCCAAAAGATGATTACATAATTCAGAAAACAAAGTTCAGCTCCAGCCAAAAATCTTTAGATAGAAACCGCTCAGAAAGGGCTTAGAGCAGGGCGGGATAAATTCTGGGAGCCAGATAGCCAATGCATCTTAGCTTGCAACAAACTTTTTTTTTTTTTTTAAGTTTTTGTTGCGACGCTTATGACCATCCTTTTAAAAAGGACATATCGTATCAGAATTTAATAAATTATTCAGGATACCAATTTTCACCTTACATATCCTTGTATGTTTCAGAAATTCTTCTTATATTCTATATATTGCTGTATGTCTGTATGCAACCCCATTCTTCCAGTGATGTTTAGCCTAGGCCAGGGCTGGGCATACTGCGGGCTGTATCCAGCCTGTTGGTGTTTTGAATCTGGCCTGCCAAAAAGTGCTGGATTCCTTTCCTCCCTCCCTGTAAAGTTGCTTGCGATGCATAATAAGTTTAACTCACCCGACTGCACTTTCCAGCGTCGGTATCCATGGCCGCCCACAAGCAGCATCATGTGACCTACCATCAGTACATACCAGCATGTCAACATGATGCCGATGTGGCCATTGTGATCGCCACTTAAAGAGACACTGAAGCGAAAAAAAAATGATATAGTAAATTGGTTGTGTACTATGAATAATTACTAGATTAGCAGCAAAGAAAATATTTTCATACTATTATTTTCAGGTATATAGTGTTTTTTTCTAACATTGCATCATTCTATAATATGTGCAGATTACACACCACTCAGCATTCAAAATGAGTCTTTCAGAGCAGTCTGTGAAGTAATGACCTCTCCTCTAGCAGAGGAAAAGTAAATAGTCCAGGAACAGTTCAGATAATAAGTCAGATAACAGCCCTCTCCAGGACTAACTTAGTCAGAGAGCTTAATGGCTTTTTTGCATAGAGATAGTTTCTCAACTCTTCCTGTACTGGAAACAATTAGACTGATGTATCTGATCTTAATGTTTTATTTCTTAGCTGTGCTACACATACAAATCATATCATTTTTTTTTCCGCTTCAGTGTCTCTTTAGGGCTGGTTCAGACGGACGTTTGGAGGCGTCGCGTTCGTTGGCGTCGCGGCGGCAATGCGTTCGGGCTTTCAGCAGCGTTCACATTGCGTTCAGATGCGGTCGCGTTTTTTTTCCCCTAGGGGGACGTAACCCGTCGCGGTTAACCGCCCCTGGAAGCAACATGTAGCTTCCAGGGGCTCCTTGAACGCCAGTGAAAATCGGGACCCGAACGCCGCGTTCGTGCAAACGCGCGTAAAAGCTTGGTACAAACACTCCCATTCACTTGAATGGGAGCGTTTAACGCCAAGCCCCGAACGCTGGCAGTAAACGCTCTGCAAGCGTCCGTCTGAACCAGCCCTTAAAGGGACCCAGAGACGAATGGTCTATAAAAAAATGAGAAAAGATGTTATACATACCTGGGGCTTCCTCCAGCCCCATAAGCCTGGATCGCTCCCACGCCGCCGTCCTCTGCTGCCTCTATCGCCGGTACCGGGTCCCGTCACTTCCGGGGGACTCTGCCAATAGTACGCAAGCGCAGGGACTCACTACATATCTTTACGCATGCGCCTGCGCAGTTCGGAGGGAGCGCACTGTGCTTGCGTCGACTGGCCGAAATGACGGAACCCGGTACCGGCGGATAGAGGCAGCGGAGGACTGCGGCGTGGGAGCGATCCAGGCTGATGGGGCTGGAGGAAGCCCCAGGTAGGTATAACATCTTTTTTCTGTCTCTGGTTCTCTTTAAAGAGAGCCTGAACTGAAAATAAAGTCAAAATAACCCTACACAGGTCATGCTTACCTCCTGTGTAGTCCACTCCTCAATCTTTCTCCTCTCCTGCGTCCCATTTGTCCACTGTGATCAATGGAATTCTCCGCCCTCCCATTTTAAAAATGGTCATTACCCCATAACTGCTTCCTGGTCAGCACACTGTTAAACTGTTATATCGCCCACTTGAGCCATAGGGAGACATGGACATTACCTTCCACATTAAGTTGTAACTGACAACTGATATATAACTGACAGCAACTGGTATATTTCAGTTCTGACAAAATATTGTCAGAACTGAAATGGATCACTGTAAGAAGAAAATGGTGAGCGTTTTGAGTTTTTAAATCTGCTGCTAATGTTACCCTATGTGTCTGTGCACACTGGAGCAATGAGGTTTTGTAAAAAACAACCCATAGCATTACATTGGGAAGAGCTTTTGAAACCTCTAAAAGCTCTTCCCAATGTAATGCTATGGGTTTTTTTTAGAAAACCTCATTGCTCCAGTGTGCACAGACACATAGGATAACATTAGCAGCAGATTTAAAAACTCAAAATGCTCAGAAAAACTCCTCTGGTGTGCACCAGGCCTCAGACTCTTCAGTTTATGAAACCTCCGACTCCAGTTACCCAAAATTACTCTGATTCCTTGGCTCCGACTCCTGAGTCTAATTTTTACAAAGGCTATGGATTTGGTTAAAATAATAATCCGACGACTCAGTTTATTGAAATCGCCGACTCCAGGTACCCAGAATTGCTCCGACGTCTCGACTCCTCGGTTCCTGCGAACTTGAAGGGTGTGGGGGGTGATTTCACTTGTCAGCAGTAAAAATAGCAGCACCTATTCTGCTTTATGGAGAGAAAGGATGGAGTTATGTGGGAGTGGTACGGGAGGGTAGAAGATGATGCTCGTTTGTTTTAGTGATAGGTCATGATGGCTCCCTATACAGTGTTTTGTCATCTGTACAGCCGCTAGATTTTTAAATGATAAAAATCAAGTGTACCTTAAATCTATTGGCTTTATTTTATCTTGTGTGCTCTCAAATATTTCATGCCCGTTCACACCTGTGTACACAGTTCGATGTTAGATCCAATTATGTTTTTGAGCAATGGAGTTAGGTGGCTCCAGTGAATTGAATTGGATGTCCCATTCAGTGCAAGTGTATGGGGCGTGCTTGAAAATGAGCCTTTTTTTTACAAGGTGCTGTATCCCACAGCAGGTGCTGGGAACCTGTGAAGAAGCTATGTAAACAGACCCTAAGGATAGTGTAAGCATCTTTACCTATTGGAATGTTATTGGGCACATCACATGAGTACAGTCTGTTTTGCTAGTCGTGGACATGTTAGTGACCTCTGCATAGAGGTACAATGAAACGGATTTAATGAGATCAGCTGATCGCACTTTAACTAGCTTGGGACCACTAATAGTTAAAGCCACACCACACTTGTGGCTGCCTAAGCCCGATGCAGCGTAGTTTAAACGCTGGTGGCTCCGGAGCATGGGATAACGCGTCCCCAGAGTTCCATACCTTGGTCAGGAGCCATTTTCATTTGCTCCTGAAAGGAAAAAGGGACCTGAGAATGTGGTCTGAAACAAGTAAGGGCCTGAGCCCACTAACGAAGTTGTACGCAGTTGTCTGCTTTTCAGCAACACATCAATGTTACAGATGCTGAAAAGCGGACACAGCTGCGTTAGTGGGCTTAGGGCCTGTACACACTGAAAATTGCAAACGCAGTGCAATGCAATTGCGTTATTCTTAATCTTCTAACCATTTTTGTGCGCTTACTATGTACTTGTGATTTTGCAGAGGCTATCTTTTCCTGGTTTCCTGATTATTTTCCTAAAAAACACACCAGTGTGTACAGGTCATCATGATTTCTCAAGACCTTGCGATTTTTAACACCGTAACACAATTACTGATATAAGATACATAATAGGATTGTTTTTTACCTATCCCGCTGTCTGGGATCTACTCTCTCATCTGCCCCCCCCCCCCCCCCTGTTGCTGTGACTCCCCTTCAAACCAGTAGGAATATACTATTGAAAAGGCAGAGGAAGGTCACATTACCCTTGTGTTTGGGTTAACAGGGGTATTTTGGAAGTATGAACAATTTACTATTCTGAAGTAAAGAGACAGCCCATGTGCAAATCATTTTAGAACGTGCTCATACACTTTAGGGCCTACTTCAATTGGTGTGAAATCCACAGTTTCTCTGCATGCGATTCACCTATTCCATCAATACGCATGCTGTCCGATTTGCATGTTTACTGCAGCATGCATCCGAATCCCTATAGCTGTACCTGGCACAGCTACAGGGATTACAGTGCCTTTGTGGGTCCCCCAAGATGCACGCAAGGGACACCATTCTTGTGAATAGAACTAAAGAGGTCTGCTGGGAAAAGATTAGGTTGAATAGAGAAGGCCTAGCTAAGACAGTAAATTTGCATAAGAGATAGCGAGATGTTGCTTCAAAGGTAGCTCTTATCTCAAGCTTTCTTCTGGGGGTTGTGAAGTAGTTTTGTACTGCACTGGAATGCAAGGACAGGGAATTTTTTTTTTTTTTGTACTTCTTGCGCATAAGCAGCCCCGAGATGTTCTGATTATTTTCTTTGGTAGGGATACCGAGCACCCCAAATTACCCGCACTTACTATGAAAAGGAATTTGAGTAACCTGCAGTAAATGAGCTCCCATCAGGTGTGAGTTCAACACATTGGAACTGGCTAGTTTGTATAGTTTCTATAATTCATGCTCATGATAAATAGCAAAATTGGATTGACATATGAAAGCCTGGGCACTCGAATAAATAACCACTTTTTTATACCATGTTTTATATTGATCAGGCTTCTGTTTTTTGATATGGTGAACTGCGTGGGGAGGGGGGACGACGACACTAACTAAAGAGGGAAGTCTCTGCGATAGTCCAGAGGCTTCTCATCTTGTGGTAATGTAACGCTATGTGGCTGTCACTTGAGTGAAGTGATATTTTTCTTTTCTTCTCCTTTCAGTCAGCACCAGGTTTGGTCAATGAGATGCAAATAATTCCGAGTTGATGCAGTCTTATGCACATTTATGCAACTGTAAAATGGACCAATTGAAACCTGACAAAGTGGAATTCAATTGGCCCATTCTCAAGTTGCATACTCCTGCGTGAAATCTTTGCAATTTATTGACCATGCCTATTCTGCGCTGATCATTTTGCTATGTACACACAATACCATTTTCTGCCAGTTACCTGCCAGTTGGATTTTTTTTTTCCCAACATGTCTGATCTGAATTTCGATCGATTTTTCAAACTACAGTGGGATGTGAAAGTTAGGGCAACTTTGTTAATTGTCATGATTTTCCTGTATAAATCATTGGTTGTTAGAATAAAAATGTCAGTTAAATATATAATATAGGAGACGCACACAGTGATATTTGAGAAGGGAAATTAAGTTTATTGAATTTACAGAAAGTGTGCAATAATTGTTTAAATAAAATAGACAGGTGCATACATTTGGGCACTGTTGTCATTTTGATTCCAAAACCTTTAGAACTAATTATTGGAACTCAAATTGGCTTGGTAAGCTCAGTGACCCCTGACCTACATACACAGGTGGATCCAATTATGAGAGTATTTAAGGGGGTAAATTGTAAGTTCCCCTACTTTTTTTTTTTTTTTTTTTTTAATTTTCTCTGAAGAGTAGCAACGTGGGGGTCTCAAAACTCCTCAAATGACCTGAAGACAAAGATTGTTCACCATCATGGTTTAGGGGAAGGATACAGAAATCTATCTCAAGAGATTTCAGCTTTCTGTTTCCACAGTTAGGCACTGTGCGTTGTTAAACCATTCAACACACTTTACACAAGGAGATGCTGTATGTGAGAGTGATGCAGAGGAAACCTTTTCTCCGCCTACAACACAAACTGAGCCGCTTGAGGTATGCTAAAGCATATTTGGACAAGCCAGCTTCATTTTGGAATAAGGTGCTGTGGATTGATGAAACTAAAATTGAGTTATTTGGGCATAACAGGGGGCGTTATGCATGGAGGAAAAACACAACATTCCATCAAACACCTGCTACCTACAGTAAAATGTGGTGGTTTCATCATGCTGTGGGGGCAGTGCAGGGATTGGGAATCTTGTCAGTTGAGGGATGCATGGCTTCCACTCAGTATCAGCAGATTCTGGTGACCAATGTCCAGGAATCAGTGACAAAGCTGAAGCTTGCATCTTTCAACAAGACAACGATCCTAAACACTGCTCAAAATCCACTAAGGTGTTCATGCAGAGGAACAAGTACAATGTTCTGGAATGGCCATCTCAGTCTCCAGACCTGAATATAATTGAAAATCTGTGGTGTGAGTTAGAGAGCTGTCCATGCTCTGAAGCCATCAAACCTGAATGAACTAGAGAT
Source organism: Hyperolius riggenbachi (assembly GCF_040937935.1). Taxonomy (NCBI): domain Eukaryota; kingdom Metazoa; phylum Chordata; class Amphibia; order Anura; family Hyperoliidae; genus Hyperolius; species Hyperolius riggenbachi. The sequence continues at coordinate 141,014,665 of NC_090652.1, read as the reverse complement.
GTTTTGTAAAGAGGAATGGTCCAAAATACCTTCAACCAGAATCAAGGCTCTCATTGGAACTTACAGGAATCGTTTAGAGGCTGTAATTTCTGCAAAAGGATCTATTAAATATTGATTTAATTTCTTTTTTGTGGTGGCTTAATCCTGCCTAATTTTGTTATAACAATTATTGCACACTTTCTGTAAATCCAGTAAACTTCATTTCACTCCTCAAATATCAGTGTGTCTCCTACGTGTATATTTAACTGACATTTTTTTTTTATCGTAACAACCAACGATTTATACAGGAAAATCATGGCAATTAACAAGGTTGCCCAAACTTTTGCATCCCACTGTATTTCCATAGAAGTGAATGGAAATTGATTGGAAAGATGATAGACATTCAGATCGGACATGTTCGGAATAATCGATCTGGCAGGTACATCTACCAGAAAATTGTATCGTGTGTATCTAGCATTTAATGCAATTAGCATTTTACATTGGGATTGTGCCTAGCTTATTTACTTCTGGCTTACACCTCTGCCTAGTCCCATCTAATTTGTTTTTTCCTTTAATGCTCCAGATACCACAGACAATTCTGCACAAGAAGAGAAGTCCCAGTCTTCAGAAGGTATTTTTCTTCTTAATACAGAACTTACTGCTCTTAGTTCAGTACACAAACTCAATGCTACCATGTACTTTCATTCATTTTGCTTCATTCCCAAATATGCCTTCTGGCCTTCATACTATGTACATACATATATACTGCGCATATCATACTACATTATTTTTTTTATTTATTGAAAACCTGATTGTTTAGAGAAATTTATGTTGACAGATACTCCCACCTTTGCTTCGTTGTCAGTAGTACTTAGTGTGTTGAAGAGTTGTTACTAAGCAGAACCTTTCCAGGCTGGAATCTGCAACCTAAGCTATGCACAGGGAAGAAAAACTGTTGTGTAGTATTTGGCAGACAATACTGCATGGGTCTTTTCATTGGAGTATAGGGCTAGCTATTACCAATAAAGGAAGATTGTACCTTTTTGAATAGAACCATTTAGACAACTGGAGTAAATCCAGTAACTTTATCTTTGCTGCCCTTTGTATTTTTCATACTTGCTGTGTAGTCAGTTTTCAATACCAATTGATACTTTATGGATCACCAAGGTCTTTGTGTGGTTGTGCACAAAGGATGTATAGTGTTACAATCCGTATTCAAAATCTGATAACTGACATTTTAGTTGTTGCACACGCTGACCGGCAATTCAAACTGACCAATCAGAAACGACCGATTATTTTGTTAAATATGCTGGTAAATGTCGATTTCATCTTGCGTGAGTGAGCAAATTCCATGTATAATGAGATGGCAGGAGAAAACTTGGGAAATCGCTTGGAGTGATTACCTCATCGCTCAGGCTAGAGCCTGACTGTGTGTACCAGCCCTAATTGGGTGTGATTAGGAATACTTGCAAAGGTGGGTCACAACCAAGTGACCACTGTATGCTCAGATGAAGATATTAAACTGGTTTCTCTTCACCTAGTACGAGACTAAAAAACCAGTAGCAATAGCTACTCCGAGAATAGAACTCATATTATGTAGATAACATTTTATGAAGGCACCATTAACTAGTTTTGTGGGCGTACCCACGTCACTTCTAGTGTCTACTGGACACATGAATTGCTAAAGGATTGCATTACAAAGTGGTTATGATCACAAAACACCTTGATGGTGGATTGATAAAACTGGTTTTATTATTGCTCCTACTTTTAAGCAGGTAAGTTATCCCACTCTGTTCTTCATAATCTCCACTCTTAATCTCTGTGCTCCATAGGAGGGATTCTTTTAGTCCCCTATTAATAATAATAATAATAATAATAATAATAATAATAATAATAATAATAATAATAATAATAATAATAAAAAAATGTTTGTGGTTCTGGGTCACTAAGTTAATTGGGTATTCTAAGGCTTGAAACTAGTTAGACGTTGTGTTATAGACCCAAAACATTAGTTCAAATGCACGTATATATTTGCATATGTGCCAACGTACAACAGATAATCAGTGTTTTGATTACTTGCAGGTTCCAACGCAGTTGTTGGCATGGAGATTTCTGAACCTGTTGGTGAGTGCAAATCGAAGCCTTTTTTGTTGTTGGATGTGAAGGTTGTTGCTTGTTTCAAAATATATAGCCCCTATTTACATATCTGTTGACAGTGTAATCAGTCAAAGGCTCACTGCTTCATCCATCTGCCCCACTCCCCACTGTCTCCTAACCTAGTGTGTCCTCCCACTACCCTTTAAAGAGAACCCGAGGTGGGATTTTATAATGCTAGTGGGGCACAGAGGCTGGTTGTGCACACTAACACCAGCCTCTGTTGCCCCATGGTGTGCCACCAAGACCCCCCTGCGCGCCGCTATACCCCCCCCCCCCCCCCCGCAGTGCTGGCGACACCAGCACAATGTTTACCTAAGCCTGTCTGTTAGCGCCGCTCCCCCACCTCCGTATCGGCGCTACCCGCCCGTGTCCCTTCCCTCCCGCTGATTGGAGGGAAGTTACGTGGGCGGGTAGCGCCGATACGGAGGAGGCGGGGAGCAGCGCTAACAGACAGGCTTAGGTAAACATTGTGCTGGCGACACGCTGCGTGTCGCCAGCACTGCAGGGGGTATAGCGGCGCGCAGGGGGATCTTGGAGGCACACCATGGGGCAACAGAGGCTTGGGTTAGTGTGCACAACCAGCCTCTGTGCCACACTAGCATTATAAAATCCCACCTCGGGTTCTCTTTAAATTGTAAGCTCGCAAGGGCAGGATCAGCCTCCTAATGTTTACTGTTTTTGTTGCAATACTTTTGCTGCTTGAGACTGCTCTACATTTATTTATTTTTTTGGGTTATACCTATGTTCCCCCTGTCGTCTTATTGTGCATTGTAAAGCACTGCGGAATATGCTGGCGCTATATAAATAAAAAATAAGTTTACAGCTGTGCTAGGAATATAGCTTGTAGCAGTCAGCAGTTATGCATAAAAATGTCATTACTGGTTGAGTGCCATCACTAGCACTGCTGTCTGGCTGTTAGGTTGCCTTCTTTGTTTACTTTGTGGTACTGTGGACTGTAGTCCCATCTAGACATAAGCCAGGGAGTATGAAATTCTGTTTCACCTGCGGCAAAACGGAACCTGAGTGTTAGTAGGAATGGGAGCCTGACAAAGTGTTAACTCGTGACGACACATTCTCTCTTACTCACACTTACAGATGCACAGTAGAACTTTGGGAAGGTGGAGTCCCATGCGCCACATCAGTAAGGTGGCGACACAGGATAGCCAACACTCACAGCCTGCCCAGCACCCAACAACATTTAGGGTGAATCTGAATTTAATACTCACCAGCTCATCCTTCGTCCCTCCTCCCATGCCATGGCAACAGGATGCCAACATGTCTGTATGGTACTCAGGAGTAAACTGTCACAAGAAGGCAACAGTTGGGCTACAGTGGCGTTTCCACTCTACTCGGCATGCGTCTTGTGAGATGTGATGCTGTCCAGCGTCTCGCAGCCGAATTACTCTAGCCACACTATGCATGGCTATGGGATTTGGACGGTTGATGCGAGAATATACTGCAGGCCATCACACACTTGAATTGGTAAGCACCATCTCATAAATCCACAAAATTGTAGGGTTTAGCACATAAATATCAGAAAATAAATAAGAAAGCCTAATAAATCACCCAGAATGTGCCGAATGGTGGGAAAAAAACTACAGCAGTTGGGGAAAAAGACCACCTCAATAAACCTCACCAAACTGATATAGGCCAAAGGTTTTTTTTTGGCCTATATCAGTTTATTGAGGTGGTCTTTTTCCCAACTGTAATATACTGCAGGCAATCAGGTTTCCCCCCCCCCCCCCCCCAGTCCACGAATTTGGATGCTACTTGACGTTAATAGGCTGCCAAATCCCATCCAAATTCATGGGAGGGGAATCTGTTCCGGATGTATGTGCCTTCATTGAAAGTATAGGCTTTGTCTGAGCTTACAGACACAAGTTGGTGAAAAGTGAAATGTTAGTAACGCTCAGAAATATTTAGGTACATAATGTATGTGTATGTGTATGTGTATATATGTATGTATATTATATTCTTTAAAATGTTTTAGAGAAACAACTGTTTATGGTGACCGTGTGTTGTCTGAAGATACACTCAATGCTGATGGGATATATTTGACATGTCTTTTTACTTTCTAAATCTATTTTTCATAATCTTCAGCTGTGCTAAAGGCTTTATGAATGTTCAGCTATATCTGTGAATGTTATTCATAGGGCTTTTATGTGTGCCAGCTCGTATTAAAGGTTTATAGGTCTTTTAACAGGTTATTGCTTTGTAGGCATATTTATATGGAAGTTCTTTTTTTTAAAAAACTGTATGCAACTGATTTGTTCATTACTTCAAAGTCGTCTTGGTTTCAAAATAATGCTTTGTGCTGTGGTGAGATATGTATTCAAAGCATATTCACAAAGTGTTGATAATAGACTTTTTTCAACTTTGGTCTAAGGGAACCTTTTTAGTGCAGTGGATTGATTAGACTTCTTATAAGCAACAATGTAAATATATTTCCTAGACTAAATTTACCTCTATACCTGGGCATTGCATATTTTTTTTTTAAGGTGGACAGTGATGCATTGCACATATAGGGTAGGGTGGTGGTCATGTAGTGTTTACATTAGAATCTCAATTATCTGTCAAATACTTGAGCAGTGCCTGCAGTTCTCTCCAGTGTCACAATTCTCTCCCTACTGATGGGTGCCTGGACTACACTGTCTCCACCAATTGCTCCCACCTGCATTGGTACAAGTAGTAGTAGAAAGACTTAATGCAGTCGGGGAATTTATTTCCTGACCTGAAAGTGTGCATCATAAAATGGAGATGCACTAAGATTATTACAATCGGAGCAAGACGGCGACAAGCCCCCATTGTAAGAAAACCTGGTTCTTTTCCGTTAGCCAGGCACAACCCCTAGGTGGCGAGAAACTCCAGCGATCACTGGCAGCAGTTACATGTTTCCCTACTATCCATGGCGGCCTGGAGGGGGAATAGAAATTAACGCCACCTAGTGGTTGCGCCCGGCTAACGGAATAGTACCGAAAACCTTTCCCAGAGGCATCTAATATGACACCTCTTTCCTATATCAGCAGTGTGTAATATGTTGGTGCTTTAGCGCATTTTATTTATTGCATTTATACACTAGCCCCAAATTAGTAAAAAAAACAAACAAACCTCTTAACTCCGTTTTTTTTTTTTTTGTTTGTTCGTTTATGAAAAACCTGCATCTTATAGAACCCGACCTAGAAAAACTATTAGTCAAAGATAACCTAATTGAACACAAAATGCAGTTTTAAATGAGTGTTTTTATTTAGTGAGGAAAAAAACTCCAAATCTACATGGCCTTGTGTGAAAAAGTGATTGTCCCCCTTGTTAAAAAATAACTGTGGTTTATCATACCTTGAGTTCAATTTCTGTAGTCACCCCCAGGCCTGATTACTGCCACACCCGTTTCAATCAAGAAATCGCTTAAATAGGAACTATCTGACGCAGAGAAGTAGACCAAAAGCTCCTCAAGGTAGACCATGCCAAGATCCAAAGAAATTCAGGAACAAATGAGAACAAAAGTAATTGAGATCTATCAGTCTGGTAAAGGTTATAAAGCCATTTCTAAAGCTTTGGGACTCCAGCGAACCACAGTGAGAGCAATTATCCACAAATGGCAAAAACATGGAACAGTGATGAACCTTCCCAGGAGTGGCCAGCCGACCAAAATTACCCCAAGAGCGCAGAGAAAACTCATCTGAGAGGCCACAAAAGACCCCAAGACAACATCTAAAGAACTGCAGGCCTCACTTGCCTCAATTAAGGTCAGTGTTCACGACTCCACCATAAGAAAGAGACTGGGCAAAAACGGCCTGCATGGAAGATATCCAAGGCGCAAACCACTTCTAAGCAAAAAGAACATTAAGGCTCGTCTCAATTTTGCTAAAAAAAATCTCAATGATTGGCAAGACTTTTGGGAAAATACCTTGTGGACTGACGAGACAAAAGTTGAACTTTTTGGAAGGTGCGTGTCCCGTTACATCTGGCGTAGAAGTAACACAGCATTTCAGCAAAAGAACATCATACCAACAGTAAAATATGGTGTTGGTAGTGTGATGGTCTGGGGTTGTTTTTGCTGCTTCAGGACCTGGAAGGCTTGCTGTGATGGATGGAACCATGAATTCTACTGTCTACCAAAAAATCCTGAAGGAGAATGTTCGGCCATCTGTTAGTCAACTCAAGCTGAGGCGATCTTGGGTGCTGCAGCAGGAAAATGACCCAAAACACACCAGCAAATCCACCTATGAATGGCTGAAGAAAAACAAAATGAAGACTTTGGAGTGGCCTAGTCAAAGTCCTGACCTGAATCCTATTGAGATGTTGTGGCATGACCTTTAAAAAGGTGGTTCATGCTAGAAAACCCTCAAAGCTGAATTACAACAATTCTGCAAAGATGAGTGGGCCAAAATTCCAATTGATTGCAGTTATTGCTGCTAAGGGTGGCCCAACCAGTTATTAGGTTCAGGGGGCAATTTTTCACACAGGGCCATGTAGGTTTTGAGGGTTTTTTTCTCACTAAATAATAAAAACCATAATTTAAAACTGCATTTTGTGTTCAATTATGTTATCTTTGACAAATAGTTAACGGTTTTTGATGAGCAGAAACATTGAAGTGTGAAAAACATGCAAAAGAATAAGAAATCAGGAAGGGGGCAAAAAGTTTTTCTCATCACTGTTGATCAAATTGCACAAAATTAGGGTGTCTAGGATATGATAGAGATACAACTGAGTGGCCCATGTATACTAGGTTAAGATTCTTCCCTCGTCTGAGAGGATAAATGCCTCCCACCTCAGCCAAGTCTGGTGTCCAAACTTTTTTTTTTAATACAGCATTCAGCTCATACAGCCAATCTTGGACAGTAGGAGCGGTTGTAGGTTTCCAGAATTTAGGGATATTAAGCCATGCGGAAGTGAGGTTGTGACGCAACAATTTCTTATACAAAGTAAAACCTTCGATTGAGAATAACTTGGTTTAAGAGCGCTCTGCAATGCAAGCAAAAATGTTTGTGAAATGTATTTAATATATAAACAATGTCTTGATATACAAGCAAAATAAAGTACAGGTAGTCCCCGGTTAACGAATGAGATGGGGACTGTAGGTTCATTCTTAACCTGAATCTGTTAAGTCGGAACATTATGCCATCTCCGTCCCCTGTACCTCCTCTGTGCCTCCAGTGTCCACCTCTGTGTCACCTCTGCCCTCTGTACCTGCTTATACAAGTCCAATTTAAAAAATATTTTTTGACGTGTTCCCATGGAAACAGAGAATCCATACCGTTCGTATCGGCGGGTCGTTCGTAAGTCGGGGACTTCCTGTAGACATGCGTCACAACTGAGCTGATAGTTCTCCCTTTGGCATTGCAGGGTTGTACTTAATTGTACTTAATCGGAGTATAGAGGCTGTGCAAAGTTACATTTCCTTTAAATCCTCAAAAGTGACTGTTGGATATTTTCCTTGTTAACCCATTCGCGTTCCGTCGTTTTCACGTGAGAAATGTTCACCTCCCATTCATTAGCCTATAACTTTATCACTACTTATCACAATTAACTGATCTATATCTTGTTTTTTCCGCCACCAATTAGGCTTTGTTTGGGGGGTACATTTTGCTAAGAGCCACTTTACTGTAAACGCATTTTAACAGGAAGAATAAGAAAAAAATGGAAAAATTCATTATTTCTCAGTTTTCAGCCATTATAGTTTTAAAATAATACATGCCTCCATAATTAAAACTCACGTATTGTATTTGCCCATATGTCCCGGTTATTACACCGTTAAAATTATGTCCCTATCACAATGTATGGCGACAATATTTTATTTGGAAATAAAGGTGCATTTTTTTTCCATTTTGCATCTATCACTATTTACAAGTTTAAAATAAAAAAATATATAGAAATATTTCATCCTTACATTGATATTTAAAAAGTTTAGACCCTTAGGTAAATATTTACACTTTTTTTTTTTTTTTTTTTTTTTTTATTGTAAACATTTTATTTGGGTAGTTTTGGGAGGATGGGAGGTAAACAATAGATTTATAATGTAAATGTGTGTTAATTTTTATTTATTCTTACTTTCAGTTGTAGTATTTTTGGCCACAAGATGGCGGCCATGAGTTTGTTTACATGACGTCACTCTAAGCGTAGCACACGCTTAGAGTGACGCATCGGGGAGGGAACAGCCAGAAAAAGCACAGCTTCCGAGAGAAGCTGTCGCTTTTTCAGCGGGGGAGAGGAATCCGTGATCGGGCACCATAGCCCAATACATTGATTCCGTGGCTACCGAATCCGCGGCCGGGAGTGCGCGTGCACACGTGCGATTGGCCACGGGAGCGCGCATGGTTCCTGGACGTAGTTTCTACGTCCAGGAACCAAAATGGGTTAAATGCACGCATACATCTACACACTAGGTTGGGACGAGCCAACAGATGGCAATGATTGTTAGTTATAGTGAAAGTCTTGTTCACATTTTTATTTTATACTATTCTCCTATAACTGTTTTTTTGGGATTGTGGAACAAATCCATTAATCCTTATGGGGAAATTCGCTTTGAAATGAGTGCTTTGGATTAGAGGCATTTTTTACTGGAACAAATTTATGCTTGCAAACCAAGGTTCCACTGTAAGTCTTTTTGAGGTAGGGTATAGTGAGCAATAACACATACACCTATTTACTCTCTGGCATCCCATACCAATTGGATGATATTTTATACGCATTCTCCTCGTACTGACAGTGAGCATTTGCGTATAGAAACTAAGCACTTGGACCACTCTGACCTCCAGCCTATTCTGCCATTCAGACATAAATTTTGTTTTCCCATCACATAAATGAGGAAGAAGTAAGGAATACAGACATATCTTATGGCGGATGACCGCAGCAGACTTCTTCCACCTCAGTCTCCTGTCAAATTAAGAACTCCTGGTCCACCACGGATTTAAAAAAAAAAAAAAAAAAGGTTGGAGATGACTCGCTCAAACTGGACACGAGGAGTAACGTGTATGCTATCTATTAGGGAAGTCAGAGGAACTGGCCGACCATTCTGCCAAACCTGTTTTAATTTTAGGGTACGTGAATTGGTGAATTTAGTACATAAGAAACCTGCATACCTCTTTAAGAATGGAGATAAAGATTCTTATTCTTTAATTCCTACATTTAGTAATTGGACTGATCAAAATAATGATCTACTGACCCAATTCACATAAAATTGGCCCCAACTTAGAATTAACATCTTATTGCCCACCTTGATTCAAGAACTAAAGTTACATTTTGAAATGGTGCTCTGTTTTATAACAAGCCTATGTTGATCTTGTATTCTCTGCTTGTTTCCCAAGTTTGAACAAGGGTAGCTTGTACTGCCAGCCAGCACTGTGTCAACAAGTCATTTTTCCCAATCAGAGCATGACAAATGTATTGCACGCAAAGGTTGCCTATGTTGTATGAAGTTATCCAGAATTTGACATGGAAGCCGCTGGAAAGACAATTTTAGAGAATACATTTTCAGCTTAATTGACATTTTTAAATACAGATTTAAAATGATTTTTCACTGCCCTGTCAAAACTTCATGGAGGTGTTTTGTAAGTTTGTGCTCAAATGATTGGCTGAGTTTCTACTTAAAGGTCAAGTTCAGTATTTTTTTATGCATTTAATACAATGGCTATTATGGATTAAAAGTGCTATAACAAATATTGCAGTGTTTTTTCAAAATAAAGGGCAAAAACCGGCGTTGTACCTATTCATAGATCTAGAGACACCCTCCATTTCCGTGGTCATGTTTCCCTAGTAAAACTAACAGCTACAATAGGCTTTAAAGTCAGCAGGGAGGCCTGGCCCAGCTGATGTAGGCAGGGCTGTGCAGTCTGTATAAAAAAAAAAAATCCAGACTCCGACTCCTCAGTTTAGGATTCCTCCGACTCTTCTAATTTGCATATTACGATCTTGTATCTTGTTTGAAAGTATGTAGTAACAAAAAATTTGTCTAACTGCCTAAGCTTAGGAATTTTAAAAGACCACTGAAGAGAGGATATGTAGACTGCCATATTTATTCCTTTAGTCATAGACTAAAACTAGTCCTTGGTAAGAGTACTTGTAAAAGATACAGACCGGAACAAAGAACATCTATCAGGTCCTAGGCAATGTAACTGTGGGTACATGGAAGAATGATGTGCAGGTACTCTGCAGGGGAATGAGGCGATTCTTCCTCTATTACACATTCTGAACCAGGTTTATGGGTGATAAACACCTGTGTTCAATGTGCACAACATTCTCAGTGGATTCCCTGTGGCTCTGTGGGGAGTGCATATGTAGAGTATAGTACTACTGTGTAACAAAGTAAACCTGAGACAGATGAAATAAATTTTTTTTTTTTGTTACATACCTGGGGCTTCCTCCAGCCCCCTTCAGGCTAATCAGTCCCTCACTGTCCTCCGCCATCTGTATCTTCTGCTGAGTCCAGGTACTTGAGCCAGTCTGGCGTAGTGCGCATGCACACACTCCGCCACTGTGAGCGTACTACACTTGTGCAGCACTATTGCGCCGGTGCAGACTGCTCCTGGCTGTAGGAGCGGCACGCAGCCGGACTATGCTGACTGGCTGAATTACCGGGACTCCTAGCAAAAGATCCAGGTGGTGGTGGAGGACGGCGAGCAACTGATGGGGCTGGAGGAAGCCCCAGATATGTATAAAACTTTTCTTTTTATCCGTCTCGGGTACCCTTTAATACGTAGTCCCCAAACCAAATTTTAACACATCAAATGATTTGATTTCCTGAACAAAGAGTGCATATATTTGCATAAATCAGCGTCAACGCAGAATTATTTCCATCTCATTGACCATCTCTATTAGTGACACGGCTACACATCAGGCTTTATTCTTACAGCATAGATGTTATTTAGTATATATGAGATTCCTGTGTACACATCGTATATACAGTCACAATCAGATATGTATATTTGACTTTAAAAAATACTGGGACTGCTTTATTGAAGCAGTACAGGTAACTATTTATTTTTTGATTGGTTTATTTCATTTTTGTGGACTAAGCACAGCTATGTATGTATAAATTTATGATGACTGTTATGTGTTATCATATTTTCTATTTTAATTAGTTTAAATTCATTAGGAGTCGGTGCATTTTTTTTCCAACTCCAGGAACCCAAAATTGCTCTGACTTCAGCCCTGGATGTAGGCATAACATTATTCTCAGCTCTGAATGCCCACCTTACTAAAATGGGAGTGCTAATGGGGAGTGAGGGGCAGGTGCTGGGAATACACGTTACGTTTTTTGCAGAGAATCGTTCGGATAGATGCCTTCGATGATAACATTCCGACATGTCCAATTCTCCGCTCGATTTCTTATAGAAGTGAATGGAAAAAAGATGTGCAGAAGAGAATCAAATGGCGCGGAGAATCGAACGCGAAAAACGTAACGTGTATTCCCAGCATAAGCCATTGAAGTGGAGGCAAGTAATAAGTTGAAGATCAAGCTATTCTCCTTTTTGTATATAATTTCCCCCCCCCCCCCCCCCCCCCCCCTCACCAAACTTTGTGGTTAGTGATGGTCATGTCTAGGAGAGCCAGGGCTGTGGAGTCGGTACAAAAATCTTCCAACTCCGACTCCTCAGTTTATGAATCCCATTCGGGTACCCAAAATGGCTCAGACTCCTCGACTCCTACTCCTTAGTCTAATACTTACCAGGGCTGTGGATTTTGTACAAAAATCATCCGACTCCTCAGTTTATGAAATCACTAACTTCAACTCTGGGTACCCAAAATTCCTCTGACTCAACTGCGACTCCACAGCCCTGAGGAGAACTATTGGAGAAGCATGTGATTTGTTTTATTAGCTGTTAGATTTGCAAAGCTCTGATTTGCTGTCACATCCATGCTTTCCTGCACATGGTCATGACCAGCAAATCGGAGACTTGCACATTTATTACATAACCAAACTGATCACCTGCTTCTCCATGATTTCTCCTAGACATGACCATCACTGTTGTTGCTATACAAACTCTGTCCTCATGTATAACCTTACCCAGATCTTTTGTGATCTCTGCTTCATCCGACTCCTCAGTTTGATACCTCCGACTCGAGATACCCCAAAATTACTGACTCTTCATCTGACTACACATCCCTGAATGGAGGGATGACAATTTTCGTTCAGTTTTGTTAGGAAAATTGCATATTTTAATCAGGTTATACTGGTTTGTGCACATCCTTAAAGGAAATCCTGAGACGAATATAAAACATTTATACTTACTTGGGGCTTCCTTCAGGCCGTGTGCACCCTTGCTCTCTGGGCCGCTCCGGTTGTCCGCTAGCAGTCCCGGTAGTTCTCAGTCGCGCTCCTTTGTGAGCTGCTCACGCTGCAGTACCTGGACAACCGGAGCGGCCAAGAAAGATGACAAGGGAGCCTGCGGCATGAAGGTTGCAAAAGAAAGCCTCAGGTAAGTACCGTATATGTTTTGCATCCAATTGATTGGGGTACACTTTAATTATTCAAGAGGGATACATATTGCTAACTATTAAAATTGGGAGGTCTGTTTGAGCATACATTTTGGCTGGATAAAATCTTTGGTAATTCATCTCATGTTTGTTGTTCTACCTTGGTGCTCATTATTAGAAAACTTAGAAATAATCCACTAATTTATAAAGTTAAAAAAATTCTAGGGTTATGTAAAATGGAAGTGTTGTGTACCCAGCTCTGCTGTTATCTTACATATTCTGTCACTTACAGTAGAAAATGGAGAGACAGAGATGTCTCCAGAAGAGTCCTGGGACCATAAAGATGAGCCAAGTGAAGCAGAACCAGGAGGCGGCTTCTCGGGGGATGGAGGACCTGCTGAAGAGATGGCCCAGGAAATGGAGGATGAAGAGGAGATAACAGTGCCCAAACCTGTTGTTATACCTCCAGATGCTCCCAAAAAAGAACATGTTAATGTGGTATTCATCGGGCATGTAGGTATGTCATCTTGTTGACACGACCTTTCCTTCATGAAACGCCAATATTTCTTAAAGTAGATGTCTAGCTAAGGCTTTTTGTGTTAGGTCTTTACTACTTCAGAGTACCCCCTGTTCTAATAACATCAGTGCACAAAGTGAAGTAAATTCAAAAATAGTGCATTGTCAACAAAAACAGGAGCTATAGGGAGCAGATGGGCAGTGGGGATACTTATTCTGGTGTCACCCAGAATTTTGCTCTCTACAGAAGACAGCCCATCTCAAATTGTCTCTGATGTAGCAAATAAGTGGAAGCCTTCGTAGTAGGGACAGACAACCTGTTCCCTGCTTAGTGGAGGATGAAGACCATACATAATTTTTTGCCTTGTACCCCTTTTTTTTTTTTTTTTTTGCACCAAGCTTGTGGTACTGTATCTAAGCCTCACAAAGGTCTCATAAAATCTCCTTAGGCCGTGTCACATGAGACTTAAGTTACACTAACGTATAAGATGCTTAGCAGCTACAACTGTTATCCAAACCGATTCCTAATTTCTATGGCATACTTAAGCCCCTTCCCCACATTCCTGCTGTGGGCAACACAGGTGGCCGGCACAACGCACAGCACTTGTATTGCTATGTGCTTTCTGTTTATGCAGGTCTGACTTGAATTTATTATGGGTTGTGATTTCCATTTATTAGGAGATATGGAAAATGCAATGTTTGTGTATTTTCGTCGGCAACCATGCATTGCGATTCTGTGGTGAATTGAAATGCTTGGATGGAAACATCACAGTGCAGTCTATGCAGTTCTAATGTCCCTGCAGATCCCATCACTGTGCATTGCCCAAAACCTTTCTGAAACTGCAAATGTGGGGAAAGTGCCTATAGCAGCTGATTGCTGGTACTCTAGTGTGTCTTAAGGTGCCCATACACTCGTCAGATTAGCAGCAGATAGATAAGAAATGCATCTGATGATCTATCTGATGTGTTTTTAGAACATTTTTTTACCAGGCTAGAATTCCAACAGATTCGATCTGATGGCATTTTTTTTGCCATCAGATTTCCATTAGGGCCAATGCAAAATGATAAGCAATCTCATCAGATCGACCTAGATTTTCCACCCTGCCATGGAAATCCATCGAAATCGGCCGTCGATCGGCCAACCGATTTGCAATCGATCGATTTTGATCGATCGGTCGGCCACAAAATCTGCTGAGGCTAGATTCACAGTGGGCCGTTGCGTTTTGATGCCACGTTAAAGTCGCCCCACAAGCTTACAACGCAATGCGCCCAAAAAGTGGCAACGCAGCGTTACCGTCACATACAGCAGATACAGTAAAAAATACAGGCAATGAAAAGTATGCTTCCAAGTCATTACTGAGCATGTGCAAACAGTCCAACGCAGCTAATAACGTGTATAACGCACTGCATGCAGTACTTTTACTTAACGTGCAGCGTTAGTCACTAACGCAACATGTGCACTGTGAATGGGGCATTGATTTTTCATTGCAGTGAGTTATTCTGCGTTAAATGCTGTTTTAACGTGCGACTTTAACGTCCCACTGTGAAATTAGCCTGAGTGTATGGGCCTCTTAAGTTGGATAACTGTAACTGTGATTGAGTGTCTTCTGTGACGTGGTGTTATGGAGATTGCTAAATAACAATCCAATTAAAGCTTCTGACCAAACTTAGTTTTGATTTGTTAGCCCCCAAAAGGATTTTGACTTGTGTTCCTGTTGGGTAAATTTCTCCATTTGTAATTTTACAAGAACAGACTGCAGTATCCTCTCTTCCTTTTACTATCCTATCATTTATTACTGTCTGTTGCTATTGAAATCAAGTTCGAGCTATGCTTCCAGTAAGATAAAGTATATATGTAGAACATCCTATTCAAGAAAACTTGTAACCAAAAACCCTCTTTCGGGATATAGTTCAAAAAGTCTTCCACACTCCTTCCATTACTGGGAATTTAAAAACCTAAATCCATTTATTTAATCATGAAAAAAATAGCAAAAAATGGCATGATGCAAGCTGACCTGTTTCTGACCCAACCGGGTCCTTAGCCGTAGCTAAAATTGCATGTACAGGTCTGTCTTAAATACCTGGAAGCCACACCCCCTGTCCACCACACCTAGATGGGTGTAGTAGATGTCTTAAAGGGAAATATCCCTCGTGGGAGAGGAGTGGATGCCAGTGTATTGCACAATAGTTTGCATTCATACATATATTTAAAATTGCATGAAAAATAACACAGTAAAATTAGAGCTAATCAACTATTGTTAATCCCCCCCCCCCCCCCCCCCCCCCCCAAAACATACAATTATATGAAAGAAAATTAAATGAGTCCTGAGCTAGAACTGATACATGTATTGGAAGAGTGCACTACATATTCCACAAAAGTGGAAAATTATACTATAGGTCAATACCCAAACTAAATGCAAAGTATAAATTGTTCAAAATTATACCCCAGGGGGCACCAAAGGGAGCACCACTAAAGTACTAGAGAGACCCTTCCTAAGAACCAATATATGATGAACACCTGAGATTCAGACAAATGTGGTTCAATCCACTGGGTTCCCTAGTACTCAGGTTTAAGATCCACCGTACTTCATGTTCCAGTAATTTCTAAGTCCCCACCCCTGCTATCAAGGTACACCCTCTCCAAACCCTGGAATGAAAAATGACTGAGATCACTATCATGGCAGGAACTGAAATGTTTAGCCTCATTCAAAGGATTCAAACAACATTGGTGGCGCCACAATAGTGTTCTGCAATTCTCGCCCTCAAGGGCCTCGTTGTGCAGCCAACATACTGATTTTTACACAAATTGCAGTTTATAAGGTACACTACACCCTTCGTCCCACAGTTTATGTATTGTTTAATGCCATAGGATTTACCATTACTGAAAGAGACTACTGTGTTCCTGGTGGAATGCACCGTAATATATCTGCAAGTTCTTAGGCCACATTTGTAGGAGCCCTGGTATCTCAGCCAAGTTGTACCTAAGTGACATCTCTGATCCTGGGCGGCAAAACGTCCCCCAGAGTAGGTGCTCGTTTGACAAATCTACATTTACCTTCCACCACCAGGGTTTTAATAATCTTTATCCCAGAAGGATATTCCACATTAAAAGCCGTGGAAAACGTGACAGTCACCACCATCACCCACCTCTCTGGGGTATACTTACCTTGGAAGGGGGAAGCCTCAGGATCCTAACGAGACTTCCCCATCCTCTACCGTCCTGACAATTTAGTGCTGTGACCCCCTGAAAAGTGGCGACGTAAATATTTACCTACTGCAACCTGGCGCAGTAGCGGCTCTTCGTTTGGGCTAAAGCCTCGTTCACAGTATACGTGCTGCCGTGGGCATTTTGGCAGCGCGTATACTAAGCGATCAGCAAGAACAGCAGAGGTACATAGAGAGCACTTCTGAGGTTTAGACTTTATGCGCTGCGCGGCGGTGAGATGCGCTATCGCACTGCTGCACACATTTTTGCAAAAGCGCATTGCTGATTCCATTCACTGTAATGAATGAGATCAGCTGTGCGGATGGCGTGCGGTTGAGTGCTCTTGCATTCCAAACGCATGGCCATACGCATTGCCCAACGTGAATGAGGCCTAAGGCGGAAATGGCCTAGTACGATCGTATCCGCTCTACTGCGCAGGCGGTTTTTATGCCTGCCCAGTACAGAAAATCAGGCTTTGCTATTTCCACCTCAGCCTGAATGAAGAGCTGCTACTGCGCCTGCGCAGGATTGTGGTAGATTATTATTGCTGCGCCTGCGAACTTTGTCAAAGTTTTGGGGGAGCCAGCACTGGATTCCTCCAGGCTACAGACGAGGAAGGCTCATTGGGACCCTGAGGCTTCCCCCTCCCAAGGTAATTATCTCTGAGGGAGATTTTTTTTTTTTTTTTTTTTTACAGGTTCTCTTTAAGGAGATTGCCATTAAAATAAATCAATAAATAAATGTCAGTTTACATCCCCTTTTTGGAATCTGCATTGTGTGCTTATGAACATGATATAAGTATTTGCCTTCAGATTTCGATGTAGGTGGCTTCATTTTAAGCATTTCATACAAATACTAGTGACCTTAGCCCGTTTAAAAACTGGCTAGGTCTGTTCCTAATCCACCATGCGCGCGCCCGCTGCACCCACCCGCCCATCGTGCGCACACACCTGCCCCTTCTGGCCCCGTCGTCCTCCGGCTCTGGCAGTGGCCTCAATTCACTAAGCTTAACTCCTGTCTTTAATAACTCCTCTGAGCTGTTGTACAGTTATTACAATTATATCACCGTGGTGATAACTGTAAAACAGCTCAGAAGAGTTATTAAAGACAGGAGTTAAGCTTAGTGAATTGAGGCCAATTGTCTCTGCGTCTTGTGCCTGAACATGCGCAGTGCTAAAAAGCACTGACACAAGGACAGACATAGGGACACTTGCCTATTGTATAGAATTGAAGACCACCCACCAAACCACTGTTTGAATTTTCATATTTCTGTTTAGTGTAAACGCACTCTCTTCTAGAGTGACCTTAGCATAACTTAAGTCTTTAGTCCACAGTGTTGCATTTTAGTTAACTGTAAGGCTCATACATGCTAGATCAGCACTACTTCTGGCCCCCCGACAGGTGGCCGGATTCCCCTCCTTTTACTCCGCCCCATTCCCTCCCCCCCCCCCAAACCTTGCAAAGTTGTTGGCAGGCACCATGGGATTTGAAACTCTCCTCGCTCACCGATGCCCCGCGTCAAGTCTCCATGGCAACAGGACATCACATGATGTGATGTCAGGATGCGCTAGCATATTACAAGCGGCAGTCTGCACAAGGCAGCCTGGGCTGCATAAAGTTTGCTCAGGTCTGCGCTAGATGGTTCTCTTACCGAGGCAGGTGGTCATCTCCATGATGTGTCGCTGTGTCGTCGTGTGCCGAATTATTTTGGTCAAGCAAATAGTTGTCTTTCACCCATCCTGCTCCATCATGCACTGCTGGTCATCCCTTTCCCCACTCAATAGAAAAACACATCCCCAGCCTGCGCAGGTTTTGCAGATCTCAGCTGCAAACTGTCACCTGAGGGAGTCCTAATACCTGTGGATAACTGCAATTATGCGTGTGGATATGCACCTTACGATTAAACTGTATAAATTACTGGAAAAGAACTTATGCGCATTTTTTCACTTGATATAATCACGTCGCTTGTTAACAGATGTGGCATTTAGTGTCAGGGTTGTGGGGTTGGTCCATAAATCATTCGACTCCGTTTATGAAACCTCCGACTCCAGGTACCCAAAGTTGCTCAGACTCCACAGGCCTGTTTAATGTCACATGTCTAGTTTGGATGAGCAGCAGTAGTAGATTTATCTTGATTGGCACTGCATTCGATCCGTACTGTGCAAGGAGCAATCCTTAAAGGGGTTCTTTCGCGAAAAAAGTAGGCAGTTAAAAAATGTGACAGATGACAGGTTTTGGGCCAGTCCATCCTTTTTAAGGGGGATTCTAAGGGCTTTCTTTGTTTTCAACAGCATTTCCTGAACAACAGTTTAACTGCCAAAATAGCAAGATACCAGCCAGCCTCCCTAATCACTTGCACACTATTATGTCAGTTAAGTTTTGCAACTGTTCAGGAAATGCTGTTGAAAACAAAGAAAGCCCTGAGAATCTCCCTTAAAAAGATGGACTGGCCCAAAACCTGTCATCTGTCACATTTTTTAACTGCCTACTTTTTTCGCAAAAGAACTCCTTTAAATAACAGGTTAGATTTTTTTTTTTCCTCTTACTGAAAGCTGCTTCTAGTTTCAAACTGAATAAAGACATTTTTCAGAACTTTCCTGTAAATTTTTTTTTTTTTTTTTTAAATTTCTCTAGATGCTGGAAAATCTACCATCGGCGGACAAATTATGTAAGTAAATGTGGCATTCTATAAGAAATAGATTTGCAATGTTTGCATCGGAGGTGTTGATAAACGCGTGTTTTTGTTTTTTGTTACCAGAAACTTTGCGTTAAGTTCACTAGAAACGTGTGGCGACTTATCCTGATATCCCACACTTAGATCTGACTTGTTTTCAGTAGGATTATAAAACTTAGTGACCTGGTTGTGGCTATTTAGGTTGGGTTGAACTTACTGGGTAACTTTACTGCTCCACTCATTTGATAAGGTGTCTGTTCATAGTTGATTACTGTATGGAATTTTACAAGTAGAGCTATAAGAAAAAGGACATCACTGGAAGACATACCTGATTTCTATCCTAGTAGAAAATGGATGGTACTTTGCTTGAGAAATTGTCACATTTCAGGTTGCTGAATCAGGCCTACATTAGGATGGCAAATCAAGCAACCACTATGTAGACTTTAGGGGTGTAAGACCTCACACTCCCAATAGTTTCTGTGGGTGTAGGTTTTTTTTTTATTTTTTTTATTTTTTTTTAATTTTAGTGCAGGCTTGTCAAACTCAAATACAAAGTGGGCCAAAATTGTACATTGGGATTTAGTCGCAGGCCATCCTCAATGTCTACTGGCTACCTTCCTCCCTTATAAAGTTCTCTGGTGACTAATGGTCCTCTCTCCCTTTTACAGTCCCCTAGTGTTTAGTGCTTTCCCTCTATCTCCCAATATGACTTCCCTGGTGTTCTAGGGTTTCACCTCCAATATACTTTCCCTTGTGTTCTTGAGTGGGCCATACATAATGCAAAGTGAGGAAACCACTTGAGGGCCAAATTTAATGGCTCTGAGGGCCAAATTAGGCCAGCGGACCGGAGTTTGACATGTATGTTTTGGTGTCGTTCCTATGGGAGAAGGGTACAAGAAACCTCACAGGACCCTTGGAATTCAAGGGATGCTTGCAGTGAAATAAACTAGAGGGAACTTCACAGCATGCCTGCCTCTTCCTATCTGAAAGTTTTACTTTAGACAGTCAATTTTTTTTTCAAGGAGTAATTACGAAAGTCATGGAGGAACAAGGAGAGGAATAAACTTTGTGCAGGGGTATATGGATCCAGCATGAAGATACAACTGCTTAAAGTATCCTTGGCACAAGCCAGGTATATTTTAAAGCAGCAGGGGCTGCCATACTGTCCTAGGAAAAAAACAAACACATAAGTGGTTAAGATCTTGTTCTACTTTAAGAATCTGTATTGTTAAAATTACACAAAAGTAAACATACCAGTGCGTTAAGGGACCTCTCCTATTCCCCTCTGTCACAATTTCGCCGCTCCCCGCTGCATTAAAAGTAGTCAAAAACTGTTTTAAAAAGTTTGTTTATAAACAAACAAAATGGCCACCAAAACCGGCAGTAGTTTGATGTACAGTATGTCCACACATAGAATACATCCATACACAAGCAGGCTGTATACAGCCTTCCTTTTGAATCTCAAAAGATCATTTGTGTGTTTACCTTCTTCCCCCTGCAGCTATCATCCACTGAAGAGTGACAGGCTGGCTGATTCTTCCCGCAGACAGCTCTGCCATGTCTGTAATTCCTCATGTAACAGCCCAGCTCCTTTCACAGTCTAACAGAGGACGATTTATCCAGCTTGTAAAGCTCTCTTCTCTCACTGAGAGAGCAGAGAGGCTGCCTAATCTAAATAACGCACACGGGAGTGTGCATAGAGGGGGCCTGGAGGGGGGCGTGCATAACAGATCAACACTGAAGTGTTGGCAGCCTTCCAGACACAGGGCGACAAATCCGACAGGAGAGAGAGATGAGTTGATTTATTACAGAGACGGTGATAGAAAGTGCTGCAGTAATCCAGAGCACATTAGAATAGGTTTAGGAACTTGTAGGATAGTAGAAAAAAAGATGACATTTTTGTTAGTCTCTCTTTAACATATGTATTGTACTGTCAACGTTCTTATTTCAGTGTATTTTATATAGTAAAGAGAAGTGTTCCAGGCATTTTCCGTCTTTACTGCCTTTTGACTGACTGAAGCCAATCCTGATGTAATTTCCTTACTTACTCCCTTACTTTTCTTTCATTTTCTTCTCTCCTGCCTGAAATGGTGTAGCCATTGCCAGTCTTGCTTTATAAACACGTGAGCACAGGATAGATCGTATTTCAGCAGCTTCTGCAGAGGGATGAGGGGTCTTTCCCTTCTCAGACTTGTCACACTGAACTCAGCCAATCATTGAGGAGCAGGGATGTGGAGAGGAGATAACAAGCTTCCCTCTCTCTGGCAATGTATTAGAAAGGAACCACGCTGACTGAGATAAGATTCATTACAGCAGAAACATTTGATTATATTGTAATGCTTGCAGTGCAGAGTCAGGATGTACACCATATAATAAACACAGAGCAAGTGGGTAAATGGAATTTGGTTTAATGGCCGACAATGCCGCTTGAAGAGACTTGTCACCTTTTTTCCTAAATATCTTTCCACAAAACCATATGAACATCGTTGCCTACTTTAACGTGACAGTTTTTCTGGAGGTGTATGCAGTCTGAGAGGAGTATAGCAAAACATTACTACACAGAATTGATCACTGTCCTTTTTGCCAAGATCATGATGGTCAGGAAAACTGACTTCGTCCCCTTCCTTGCCTTCCAAGGAGGGGATGTCTGAGGCAGGGAACACACTTGTCTTTGAGTTTTTTGCGCGTGGTTTTTCTGCATACTTTTTTTGCACACCAAGTGTTTCTATGCACGAAAATGTGTGCATTTTTCACAGCAGCTAATGTAATTGATACAGAAAACTGACAAAATGTACAGAATCCTGATGCAGAGCGTCATTTGTTTTATTTATTTTTCTGCGTGCGAAAAACACATTAAGTGTGAACTAGCCCATTGATTAACATGAGTTCTCAGTTTTTCTGTGCAGAAAACGCATACGAAAAGTTAAGTGTGTGTTCCCTGCCTCAATGTGATTTTGTGTTGCATTTTAACACCTTTTTAGGAGTAGGTCACCGAACTTAATATTTACTTTCATGAATAGTCTCTGCCAGTCATCACTAGTCATTCATTGGGGGGGAGGGGAAGTCTTCCTCCACATAAGTTTGTTTTACTTTTGAAGGGCGTATTGGGATTAGGGGATTTCAGTGCCATTTAGAACATGGCTACGTGATTTTCTTCTCTCCTATCACAATATGATGTTGTCTACATGAAAAGATAATCCCTTCCTGGACTTTTTTTTTTTGGATACCTGAAGCTTCAGTTGTTTGGTCTACTGGGCATATCTTCTTACACTTCTATCTGCATTTGTTTTTTCAGGTATTTAACTGGTATGGTTGATAAAAGAACACTTGAGAAGTATGAAAGGGAAGCAAAAGAGAAAAACAGAGAAACCTGGTAAGCTGAGTTGGTGAGGAATATATTCATTTTGTGCTGGGTTATCCTCATTGTCTGTTTTTGTTTTACATGTAATGGTATGTGCACACTTGCACACTTTTACCACTTTTATGTAGTGTTAAAAGGTTCCCTACACAATCTGTTCATAGTAGTCAAGGTCTATTGATCATCATACTACTTAGGAACACTTGGGGATGCTAGTTTGTGTAATTTGGGTTGTGTCCTTGATATGTTACGTTCTGTACGGTCAGAGTCCAGTGCTAACGTTTTTTTCTTTCTTCACCGAGGTACCTGTCATGGGCTTTAGACACAAACCAGGAAGAACGAGACAAAGGTAAAACTGTAGAGGTTGGTCGTGCCTATTTTGAGACTGAGAAGAAACACTTCACAATCCTTGACGCCCCCGGACATAAAAGCTTTGTTCCCAATATGATTGGGGGAGCCTCACAGGCAGATTTAGCAGTGCTGGTATGTTTTAAGTCTTTCACTTAACTTTTTTTTTTTTTTTTGTCAGCAGTTATATTGTCATTCTGTTTTGTGTTTACAAGAAAGCTATATTGACTTTCTTTATGAAGTGATTAGTTTTTTTTGTTATCTTTGCATGTATTAACTACGCATATTTACGAATGTTCTGTTGTGGATCAATTGACACACAACTGGCATGAAATGACAACTGAAATGAGAGGGATATGGAGGCTGCCATATTTATTTCCTTTTAAGCAATACCAGTTGCCTGGCTATCCTGCTGATCCTCTGCCTCCTAATACATTTAACCATAGACCCTGAACAAGCATGCAGCAGATCAGGTGTTGCTGACATTGTCAGAACTGACAAGATTAGCTGCATGTTTGTTTCTGGTGGTGTTCACACTTCTGCAGCCAAATAGACCTGCAGGGCTGCCAGGCAACTGGTATTGTTTAAAAAAAATAAATATGGCAGCCTCCATATTCTCACTTCAGTTGTCCTTTAAAGAGAACCCGAGGTGGGATTTAATTATGTTACTGGGGCACAGAGGCTGGTTGTGCACACTAAGACCAGCCTCCGTTGCCCCATGGTGTGGCTCCATGTCCCCCCCCCCCCTGCGCGCCGCTATACCCCCGCAGTGCTGGTGACGCGCTGCATGTCGCCAGCACTGCGGGGGTATAGCGGCGCGCAGGGGGAACATGGAGCCACACCATGGGGCAACGGAGGCTGGTCTTAGTGTGCACAACCAGCCTCTGTGCCCCAGTAACATAATTAAATCCCACCTCGAGTTCTCTTTAAGGCTGCTCTTTTAGGTAAGCTATATTCAAATGTTGGTCAGGCTGTTGAAAGTGTGGAAATCTTCACTTTGACCAGAACAATATTAATATAGTTAATGTCATGCAGCACTTTGCTGCATGTATATTGATTGTAATCAGCATTTTTACATTTTGCACAGTGGACCGAGGATGGGTAGAGAGGAATGGGATGTCTTTGTGATCCTCTCCATACATGACATTTCCTTTTTTCTAGGACGCTTTAGTGTTATCCCATTTGGGATTAACATGGTCTGGACCCTAAAAGATACTGTAAGAAAAAATGTGCCCCTATGGGGTACTTGGGGTGGGGGAGCATCTGGATCCCTGAGGCTTCCCCTGTCATCTTCATCCTGGGGGATACAGTGCTGTCAGCCCCTGAAAATCATTACAGGTTTAGAAGGGTCTTCAGCGTGTGGCAATACTTAACTATCTGCAAGCCCAGTACAAGCTTCCCCTCGGGCTCTGGAAATAACTGAGCCCAATCGGGTCTGCTGTTATACACAGGTGAGGGGAAGCATGTACAGGTTCTTCTAAAAAAAAATGGCATATTGTGATAAAGTTCATTATTTTCTGTAATGTACTGATAAACATTAGACTTTCATATATTTTAGATTCATTACACACAACTGAAGTAGTTCAAGCCTTTTATTGTTTTAATATTGATTATTTTGGCATACAGCTCATGAAAACCCAAAATTCCTTTCTCAAAAAAATTAGCATATTTCATCCGGCCAATAAAAGTGTTTTTAAAACACGCCTTTGCAGGAGCACGGATGGGTAACTATTACTGCTTGCTGTTTGGGGGCCTCCAGCGCTGGATCTCTGATGCTGAAGAGAATGGGGGAAGCCTCATTCGGATCCAGAGGCTTCCTCCGCCTAAGAGAAGTACCACCCAGGGGCACAATTTTCCTTACAGGATTACATTTAAGAACCAGAGCTTTTTATTTTACACTTCCTGATCACTGTAAATGACTCCTAGTGACCTCGTAGTCAAGTGCCAATGAAAACTGCTCCTGACCGATGTACGTAGCAGCGGAGATTTGTGCCGGCGGGGGCGCGCTATTGCGTTCCGTGCGCAGGAACCACTGGCGTTAAAACTAGACTGCATCAACGTGGTTTAGTTTTAACGATCGGTGGTCTTGAGCTGGTTAATCTCAGTATGTGTGGTATGGTCCTCATACAGTGCTGTAAAGTACATGTTTTTAATCGCAACTTAGGGCCTGTTCAGATTGTCAGCGTATGAAGCACGCGTATAAATTCAAAGAAACGCAAGTTGAAAAACGCATGCATTTTTCTTGCGTTCTAATGCGTTTTCTATTGCTTTTTGCACACACGTGCCCCAGGGGAAAAGAATTATGGGAACCGCAGAGGGAAACGTACGCTAAAAAAGCAATAGTATGCTTTTTTGATACGCGTCCATAGACTTTCATTGCGTCTGTTTCTATGCGTGACGGACAGAACTGCATGCAGCAATGCGGATAAGAAACGAACTTGCCCATTCAAAAGCATTAGGAGCCGTTTCTATGCGTTTTTGGTACCCGTACGCGTTCCCTGAAAACTGCTAAGAACGCGCATAGTATTTTGGAGATAAAGGAATTTTAAATCAAGTGGAGACAGAGAACTTAAAGGACATCTGAGGTGACCTGTAAGATGAGATAGACAAGTATATGTACAGTGCCAAGCACACAAATAACTATGCTGTGTTCTTTTTTTTTTTTTTTTTCTTTTTTTTTTTTTTTTTTTTTTTAATTCTCTGCCTAAAAAAATACTTAAAGATCAGGTATGTGTTTCTGTCTGGGTCGGGACCAGGTCAGACTGTAGCGTAACCCGCAATAAGGAATTACAGCCATAAAACACTTTCCTAGCAGTAAATGACTTCTGAAAGCAGGAAAGGGGTAACTGGGTCAATAGTTCATGTATTGTAGCTCTGGTGTACTTCAATGAATGACATTGAAAAGAGGCCATGAAACAGTAAAAACTTAAAGTAGAATTAAATATAAAATAAACCTGAGATAACTAAAGTCATTTTAGGAGGACAGATATCTTTCGTTTATTTTCACCTCGGATGTCCTTTAAGTGATCTAGAAAACCTAGACTTGATTTAAATTTGAATGTAAGGGTTTTTGAAATGTTAGTAAAATGCAGTTAGTGTAAACAGCTATTTGTGTTCTCACTAAGTAGCGAGAGGGATATGGAGGCTGCCATATTTATTTCCTTTTAATCAATACCAGTTGCTGCTGATCCTCTGGCTCTCATACTTTTAGCCATAGACCCTGAACAAGCATGGAGCAGATCAGGTGTTTCTGACCTTGTCAGAACTGATAAGATTAGCGGCATGTATATTCAGACCCTACTGCAGCCGAAGAGATCAGCAGGACAGCCAGGCCACTAGTATTATTTAAAAGGAAATAAATATGGCAGCCTCCCTACACCTTTAATTTCTGTTGTCATTTAAGCACATATTAACTTAAATCTTAGTTGCTAGATTTAGCTCCTGCTACAAAGTATTAGAGTGGATGTTCATGGCTAGAGATGGTCAATATTATGCTGTGTGCATGCAGGTTGTAATGAAGACTGTGCAGCTTGAAATTAGGCAAGGGAGATGCACTTCCTGTTTGATTTGCCCCGATTTTAAACATTATACCATTTAGATTGCCCCGATTTAAAAAAAAAAAAAAAAAATAAAGGAAAAAAAAAAAATATCTCTATATCTCTATATCTCTATATCTATATCTCTATCTCTATATCTCTATCTCTCTATCTCTCTATCTCTATATCTCTCTCTATATCTCTCTCTATATCTCTCTCTATATCTCTCTCTATATCTCTCTCTATATCTCTCTCTATATCGCTCTCTATATCTCTCTCTATATCTCTCTCTATATCTCTCTCTATATCTCTCTCTATATCTCTATATCTCTATATCTCTATATCTATATCTCTCTCTATATCTCTCTCTATATCTCTCTCTATATCTCTCTCTATATCTCTCTCTATATCTCTCTCTATATCTCTCTCTATATCTCTCTCTATATCTCTATCTCTCTATCTCTATCTCTATATCTATCTCTATATCTCTCTCTATATCTCTCTCTATATCTCTCTCTATATCTCTCTCTATATCTCTCTCTATATCTCTCTCTATATCTCTCTCTATATCTCTCTCTATATCTCTCTCTATATCTCTCTCTATATCTCTCTCTATATCTCTCTCTATATCTCTCTCTATATCTCTCTCTATATCTCTATATCTCTATCTCTATGGGTATCATTCATAAAGAGGCTGTCGGTAGTGCGGGAAAACACCGTTCTTCTCCGCAACCGGTACTTTAGACTTCTGGGTGGGCATTCATAAAGAAGTGTGTCGGTGCGGTGGCAGTGCGGAGATTCCCCGAACTAGGCTGGCGGTAGGCAGGCGTTAGGCAGGCGGAGACACGGAAGCTGCCGAGTTGATACATTTCTCCGTGTTCCGCTCTGCTGCAGCTGCCTGGGAGGTCTGTGTCTCCATTCACTTGCATTGGTATCGCCACATCAGAGGGAGCGGGACTTTCCGACCTGACACCGCTGGCGGTATTCTTTATGAATTAACATTTTGCTACATTTGTTCCGTTAATCACCGCACAAGGCGGTGATTTATCACTCTGCTCGGTATGTCTTTTTTTCATGCGAAAAGAGCCTTTATGAATGCTGACTTTGCCGAGTGGTCGGTAAAGTCAGCTGTTTTTAGCATTTCCGCATGCGGAAATGCTTTATGAATGATACCCTATATCTCTATCTCTATATCTCTATCTCTATATCTCTATCTCTATATCTCTATCTCTATATCTATATCTATATCTCTATATCTCTCTATCTCTATATCTCTCTATATCTATATCTCTATCTATATCTCTATCTCTCTATCTCTATCTCTCTATATCTCTATATCTCTATATCTATATCTCTATATCTATATCTCTATATCTCTATATCTCTCTATCTCTCTATATCTATATCTCTATATCTATATCTATATCTCTATATCTCTATCTCTATCTCTCTCTATCTCTATCTCTCTCTATCTCTATCTCTATCTCTCTCTCTCTCTCTCTCTCTCTCTCTCTCTCTCTATCTCTATCTCTATCTCTCTATATCTATATCTCTATATCTATATCTCTATATCTATATCTCTCTATATCTATATCTCTATCTCTATATCTCTCTATCTCTATATCTCTCTATCTCTATATCTCTCTATCTCTATATCTCTCTATATCTCTATCTCTATATATCTATATATCTATCTCTATATCTATCTCTCTATCTCTCTATCTCTATATCTCTATCTCTCTATCTATATCTATATCTCTATATCTCTATCTCTCTATCTCTATATCTATATCTCTCTATCTCTATATCTCTCTATCTCTCTATCTCTCTATATCTATATCTCTATCTCTATCTCTATATATCTATATCTCTATCTCTATCTCTATATATCTATATCTCTATCTCTCTCTATCTCTATATCTCTCTCTCTCTCTCTCTCTATCTCTATATCTCTCTATCTCTCTCTCTCTATCTCTATCTCCTCTATCTCTCTATCTCTATCTCTCT